>NW_008667482.1:28834-46677 GCF_000695815.1 Acanthisitta chloris | reverse complement strand
CTGCAGCTCCATGAATATTGCAGTGCCCCAGCAGTGTGGTGCCTGCTCATGCAAGAGCTGGTACTGCATGCACTGAGCTGGCCAGGCAGCAGCTGGAGGTGGCCCTGTGCCTCATCCCTCCTTGGTATAAACTTCCAAGCCTCTGGAATCCACTTAGGGCAATCCTGGCTGAGAGCAGCTCTGCTCTCCTGCAGGCTGAGAGGGATGTCTCTCACCTTGGGGGAATTAACTCTGGAGAGTGAGGTTTGGCCCTGTGAGGTGTTTATTGCTGTGAAGTTGTTCCTGCTGCAGCCAGTGGCTCCAGGAGATGGATCCCTGTGGGGCTGTGGCATAGATCCTGCTCCCTTAGCCTGGATGTGTTTGCACAGTGCAGGAGGTGAAGATTTGGGGAGGAGGAAAGAGGAAAGACTCCCAGCTCTGAACATCTGCACCATGTCAGGGAGCCATATGCTGCTGGTTGGAGTACAGCATTGATTGGTGACTCCAGGAGGGAATGCTGAGCCTGGCTGTGTGCTGAGCTGGGAATAGATGGATGGATGAGGGATAAATGGAGGGATGGATGGATGGGATGGATTGGTGGGGGATGGATGGATGGATGAATGGGATGGATTGGTGAGGGATAGATGGAAGGATGGCTATGTGACTGGATGTGGGATGGATGGATGGATGGATGGATGGATAGGGGATAGATGGAAGGATGGATATGTGACTTGATAAGGGATGGATGAAGGGTTGAATAGGTGGATATGTAGATGGGAGCTGCTGTGGCAAGCTGGAGCCATGCACTTCTGTTTTCATTTCCCAGTCTGAGCACAGGGAGCCAGAGAGTTGTGGCTGGAACTGCCTCGTCTGGTTCCAATTTAAGGGAGGAAGAGGCTTGGTGGAGCCAGGCCATGTGGCTCCCATTACTAGGTGAAGCTCTGCAGGTCACACAGGGAGAATCCAGCCCTCAGGAGCTCTCCTGGGCTGGCTGGCAGGGCTGAGGGCTGGTCTCCCTGTGCCTTGAGCTACTCGTTTCTTGGTGAGCCACAAGATTTGTGGCATAAAAAAAATCAAAATGCAAATAAGAGGAACTCCAAATGTCTCTTCCTCCAGCCCCTCAATCCTTGTCACTTTTCCTTGCCTTCCCATCAGTTCTGGTGGCCTGTTTATGGGCTCCTATGGGTGCAGCCTTCAAAACACACTGAGCCATCCTCAGCCTCAGCTGCAGTGAGGTTTGGCCTCTGTGGTTTGGCAAGGGGATGTGCAATTCCAAATTTCCTCTAGTGGATAACAGATTTCAGCAGTGAGCTGCTGCTGACTGGGAATTTGAACCTCCAGGACAGTGCTATAACTCTAGGGCAAAGACTGAATCTTCCCAGCTGGAAAGCACATGGCATGTTGGAGACTGGCAGGATACAACCAGTGGCTGTGGTGAGAGGGGAGAGCTGGAACAGGTCCAGACAGGAAAAGCTCAGCAGCACTTTCAGGAGAGACAGACACTTAAAGGCCAAATCCCCTTGACCTTCTTGACCCAGGAATGTTCTCACACTGTCAACATGGGTGCATGGCACAGCTGGTGCCTCTGGGCAGGGTTTGACCAGGAGACATCTCCTTGGCTTGGGCACCATGGCAGCAATCAGCTCCCAGCCCCTAGAAGTGTTCTCCCACCTTCCATCCCTGAGCATCTCCCTGTGACCAGGTTTCTCTCCCTTGCCAGCTGCTGAGCTCTAGGAGAAGGATGTGGGGACAAAATGCAAGTTCCAAAAAGACCAATTAAAAACTGATGTCCTTAAAAAATAGCACTGCAGCTTTTTTTTTTTTTTTTTTTTGGTTCCAATCTGGAATGAAAACAAAGAAACTTGGGAGTTTCGAGGGGGTAAACTGCTCTAAAAGCCGAAGGAGACCCTTCAACCCTTTTCTTTTACAATGAAGCACTAACCTGGCTTGTTACATCCTGAAACATCTGATGTGATCTCTCAGATCAAAGCCTCCTTGTTTGGGCTGTAATGAAGTGTCAAACCACTTCCTTGCAACAGGAACAGGAGACACTTTGATCTGCAAAACAAGATGTTTAAGAGCCCTGCTAGGGAGGACTCTCCACGTTTTAGCAGCTCTGTAAAGCAGGAGAATATTTGAAGTCTGATATTGTTTCATATCAAGACTTTCCAAGCTGTGGCAGCTGATGGTGTGTGTTACTGTCACACCAGAGCCAGGACTCAGGAAAATCATCCAACTAAACAACAACCAGCTGGAGAGCCAAGCTCATCATCTATCTAACAGCTTCCAAAAGCAGTTGCTGGGTTTTTTCCCCCCTTTTCCACAGGGCTTGTTTCCATGGGAAATGTTATCAGAGTCAATGATGTGAGCTGACCACAAAGTGTCAACTTGTCTGCTCTGAGCTGTTTTGGGGTGAAACAAGGCTGAGGGTGGTTCAGCTGGAGATTGTCTGTGTTCCTGCTCTCCTGGTCTTGCTTTGCTCTCTTTAACCTGTGCCTTGTGCCAGGAGGGGTGTCTGGGGTGTCACTGGCCTTGATTTGGTGTGTCTAGAGCTGCTCACATGTCTCTTTTTTTTTGCAGGCTCAGCGCTGGCGCAATGAGAACTACGAGAGACCTGTGGACCTGGAGGGCTCTGGGGATGATGATCCCTTTGGGGATGATGAGCTGGATGATGTCTACTCAGGCTCTGGCTCGGGGTGTAAGTATCAGAGAGTCATAGTGTGTTAAGGGTTTGGAATGGAACTTACTTAGAGACCATCCAGCCCCAACCCCCTGCCCTGGGCAGGGACACCTCCCACCAGAGCAGGTTGCTCAAGGCTTTAGCCAACCTGGCTGTGAACACTGCCAGGGTTGGGGCAGCCACAGCCTCCCTGGGCAACCTGTGCCAGTGTCTCACCACCCTCACAGCAAAAACTTCTGCCTAAGAGCTAATCCAAATTTCCCTCTTTCAATTTCTGCCCATTGCTGCTTGTCCTGTCCCTGCAATTCCTAACCAAGAGTCTCTCTGCATCTTCCCTGGAGCCCCTTCAGCTCCTGGCAGGTTGCTCTGAGCTCTCCACACAACCTTCTCTTCAACAGCCCCAACTCCCTCAGCCTGTCCTCATAGGGAAGCTGCTCCAACCATCTGATCAGCTTTGTGGCCTCCTCTGGCCTTTCTCCAACAGTTCCATGTCCTCCTTACATTGGGGGCACCAGAGCTGTGTGCAGCACTCCAGGTGGGGCCTCATCAGAGAAGAGTAGAGAGGGAGAATCACCTCCTTGGACCAGCTACCCACATTCCTTTGGATGCAACCAAGGATTTGGTTGGTTTCAGGGCTATGAGCACACACTGTAGCTCATGTTGAGTTTTTCATCCACCAAGTAGCTGCAGGGTTCTTGGGAAGGGTCCCTGGGGAGTCTGGCTATGTGGGTTGGTGGAACCAGAGAAGGATTTGCCATGTGAGGGAGGGATCACCCTTTATCCATCTTCAGAGCTGCCTTGCTGCCCTCTCCTAGACAAAGCAGAGGGAACTGTCCCAAAGGTTGGGCTTGACTACTTGTGTGACCCATTTCAGTCTCCTCCTGGGCAGGATTAGCCCTTCCCCAGCACAGGAGCACATACTTTCATGGACCACATGGAGGGAATTTGGCCACCACATGAGAATTTGCAGCCTGGAACCAGTCCATGCTTTGGTTTTTGAGGGATGACACCATGTACACATCAGCCCTGGGAGCTTCACCCTTTGCTTTTCTCTCCCTCTTGCAGATTTCGAGCAGGAGCTGGGGCTAGAGACAGCAGTGACCCTCAGCACGGACACGTCGGTCACGCTGCCCACCACGGCGGCCGTGCTGCCTGTCACCTCAGTGCAGCCCGTGGCAACCCCCTTTGAACCATTCCCTGCTGAGGACACCACCCCTGGGCAGACCACCAGTATCTTATACATCCCCAGGATGACAGAGACACCAGTGATCCCCAGTTGGAAAGCAACCACCACCAGTACCACTGCCAGTGACTCCCCGACCACCACGACCACCACCACGACCACTGCGGCCACCACCACCACCACCACCACCACTACCACCACCACCACCACCGAGGCCACGACAACCACCAGCACCACCATGGCCACAGTCAAGCCCACCACTATCAGGAGGTTCCTGCCCCCCTTTGCCACCAAGGCAGCCACCACACGAGCCACCACCCCGGAGATCCCAACCACCTCCATCCCTGAGAGCAGCACACCAACAGAGGTGGCCACGACACGCCTTGTCCCCACCAGCACGGCCAAGCCCAGGTCCCTGCCCAAACCAACCACCTCCAGGACTGCAGACCTCACAGAAAAAAGCACTGCATTGCCACCCACTCCTGCCACGCTGCCACCCACAGAAACCCCTCAGGTAGGAGGCAGGAGCCCTTCTCACCTGCTGAAGTGCTTGTGGGTCATGTGTGAAGCCAAGTGATGGTGATGGGAAGGCTTTGGGGTTGATCTGAGCTTGGCCAGTGGCTCAGAGGGAGGTCAAACCTTGTTGGGCTCTTCCCAGCTCCACAGAGATGGAACATTTGGGGAGCTGGGGGAGGAGGTTAAAGGGTGGGGGATTAGTGTGGGCAGGGCACGGTGATCAGGCTGTGGGGAGAGCTGATGGGGCACCCAGGGGTATGCCATGCATCCCAGTTCTCCTGGATCTGCCTTGCCCAGGACAGCCTCCCCAGGCAGGAGGGCAACAGAGCTGGGGGTACCATCACCCATGAGGACAGAGAGGCACCCAAAAGGTGTCATGCATCCCAATGCTCCTGGCTCTGCCTTGTCCAGCTCCTCTGGAACAGCCTCCCCAGGCAGGAGGGCAGCAGGGCTGGAGGTACCATCACCTATGGGTACAGAGAAGCTCTCCTCAGGGTTTGGTGTCTGATGCTCATCATCCTATTTCCTAACTCACAGCTCATCAGTGGGAGGCCCAAAACCTTCTCAATTATGGCTTGACAGTGCATTTCCAGCCCTTGGGGTGTCCTGAGCAGGGGATTGAATCCACTGATCCATCTCACATTCAGAGCCCCTCAGGGGCCCTTTGCAAATGCTTTGACTGAAAGGTGGAGTGATTTGTCTAAACTAGTCCCTCTTTTCTGCCTACAAATCTGTATGTAGAGTGCTCTGGGCTCTCCCTGACCTTCAATTAATCTCTGTCACAAAACTGCCTGCTTGTGGGAAGCAGTGAGCCATGCACTGGCCCTGGGGGCACTGTGACATGGAGAGGCTCCCACTTGCCCTCCCCAGCTCTGGTCCATCCAGCTCTTTGCTCATCCTAATCTGTAACATGCCAAGGCAGATGTGGAAGGAGACATCTGCCCATAAAGGAAGGATCTTAGGGAGGTTTGGCTTGGAGATGCTCAGTGTGGTCCAGCTCAGCATGGAGACACGTGGCAGGGACAAGGGGGAATCATAGAATCATCAAGGTTGGAAAAGACCTTTGAAGACCTTCAAGTCCAACTGTCCACCTAGCACTGTAACCCCTAAAGCATTAAACCCTATCACCTAGCACCACAAGGTTCCAGGGATTTTGCCCTGAAGGACATGTGTGTGGATGCACAGGAGGCAATGAATAGGTCAGGGTGGGATGGAGGGAGTTGGAGTGCCTCATCTGCCCAGCCCGTGTTTGCTCTCCAGGCTGGTGTCCCCTTCTTGCCAAGGGGGTTGGTCAGGGACTACAGGGAACTGAGCTGGTTCCATGTCCTGGGTGAGAAGGACACATTTTCCTGCTCCTGCTGTGTGCACAGGGCTGCAGCCATAAGAACAGGTTGAAGGGAGCCAAGGCAGAGGGAAGGGACTCCCTGGAGCTGATCTGATGGCATCTGATCCTTACACCTGCTGTGACACAAACCCTTGTGTCACTTCATGTCTAGGAAAGAGGCACCTGTGAGCTGTGTTATCCAACCATGGGTCTGCACTGGGGACAGAGAGCCCAAAGGAGGTTCTAGGGTGTGGGATCTCTTTAGGGGAAGCTACAGGGAACAGGTAAGAGTTTGTGCATCTCAAGGGCACCAGGAATGGGGACAGAAAAGAATAGTCCAGCTCAGCCACGGTGACCTCAGCCTTTTGGTGACCATCAGGATGTGGGGTTGTGCTGCTTGCTGCAGTAAAACCATCCACTTCAGTGACACAGGGAAAGGACACCCCAACATTATCCCCCATGTTCCCTGCTGAGAGGGCCACCCTGTCCTCAGTACTGTGATGTCCTTCCTGCTGGAGGCAGGAACCACCCTTTGGTCTTTGTCCCCTGCTCCATCTTCTCCTTTCTCCCAGATGGAGCCAGGGGAGGTGACAACAGTCCTCGACAACGAGCTGGAGGTCCCAGCCAGCAGCGGCCCCAGTGGGGACTTTGAGATCCAGGAGGAGGAGGAGACGACTCGTCCTGACCTCGGTAACGAGGTGATGGCCGTGGTGACACCTCCATCGGGACCTGGGCCGGGCAGGAACGCGGACACGGGGCTCATCGACAACACGATAGACTCTGGCAACTCAGCTGCACAGCTCCCCCAGAAAAACATCCTGGAGAGGAAAGAGGTGTTGATAGGTGAGCTCAGGGGCTGTGGGCTCATGGGGAGCAGCTGGTGTGTTTGGGGGGGACAGAGAGATGGGATGTCCATGCCCCAGGAGAGTGGTTGGTTTTTGGGCATTGGGGTAGTGTTGAGCATGGGGTACTACACACTCCCCTGCCAGAATAGCTTCATGGCCTGTGCTGGGGGTGGTCCTAGGGGTCTTCATGTCTTTGCCTGGAGAGTGCAGAGCTGTGTACAGTTTCTTTCTGCTAAGATGGTGTCCAGGAAAATTGAGGATGTTAGTGGAAAGATGTGCTGGCTGAGTACCTCCTGGGGAGGAGAGAGGTGCCCTGGGAGGGCCACTTGTCCCAACCAGA
This sequence comes from Acanthisitta chloris, assembly GCF_000695815.1. NCBI lineage: Eukaryota > Metazoa > Chordata > Aves > Passeriformes > Acanthisittidae > Acanthisitta > Acanthisitta chloris. Next base: position 39,810 of record NW_008667482.1, on the reverse strand, counting down.
GGGACATCAGAGGTGGGGAAGAGGTGTCAGTGACTCACTGCCTGCTGGAGGGAGCTGGAGGTGGTGGCATGGCAAGGCAGTTGTAGCTCTGGGGGTCAGGGTTGGTGGCACATCAAGGCAGCCACAGTTCTGGGGGTCTTCAGCTGAATATGGCATGTGCTGACAAGCACCCAAATGAGCAGCTCTTGGGGGCACATTGTTCACCCTCCTCCTATGAGGTTATGGCCTATGGAGAGATCTCTTTGTGCCTGGGTTGCCTCGTGTCAGTCCATCACCCACCATGCAGCTGAGAGTAGAGTCCTCCAGGTTCCACTTGCCCCTCCACATCACAGCACTGGGGAGTGTGTTGAAGTTCCTGGAGTCATGTGGCTGTTTTAGCCCCTCACCTTCACTTTCAACCACAGATTTCAGGAGGAAAGTAACTCTCACAAACATGCAAAGCATAAACCCAAGCTGGAATCCAAAATGATCCCCCCAAATAACTCGTGCTGAGAGCCAGGCTGGGGCTAAGGGGTGGCACTGATGGCTCTGCCACTGTCTGTGTTGCAGCTGTGATCGTGGGTGGTGTGGTGGGAGCTCTCTTCGCTGCCTTCTTGGTCATGCTGCTCATCTACCGGATGAAGAAGAAGGATGAGGGCAGTTACACACTGGAGGAGCCCAAACAAGCCAACGTGACCTACCAGAAACCCGACAAGCAGGAGGAGTTTTACGCGTAGAAGGAGAGCCGGCGTGCCTCGCCCTCCCTCCCCGCTCCAAACTCTCCCTCCTCCTCTCCTTCATCCAGTCTCTCTCTTTCTCTCTCTCTCTTTCTCTCTCTTTTTTTGGATCAGACTGTGAATTTAAAAAGCAAAACCCACAACAGCTAAAGGAGAAAACACATCTCTTTGGGATGATGAAGCATCAAGTGCCCAGTGCGTCGCTGAGGTCGGACCGAGTCCTGCTGGCCTTGCTGCTGGTGGGAGGGACAGGGCAAGGAGCCAATGCCAAGGCAGCCATGCCCAGGAGTGCCCTGGTGAGCACAGAACAGGGCAATTAGGCTGCTGACAGTGGCTGGAAGTCAACTGGACTTTTCCCATCAACACAACAGACTGGGATCCAGACACCTTGTACCAGCCCTGGGGCACAGGGGGGTTGGTTTGGATTTATCTTCCTGTTTTTCCATTCATAAAGGCGAGAGGTTTGTTTCCCTCTCTCTTGTTTTTATGATTTGTTTCCTTTTTGAAGGGGGTTGGTTGCTTTGCAGGAATTCCTTTGCTCCTTGCTTGTGTTTGAAGAGAGGACACGACTCTCAGCTACGCTTCAAACCTTGGAAAAAGCACAAGGGGCTGGAATACCTGGTGCCCCATGGTTTGCTCTTGGAGTGGGGAATAAAGAAATCCATACAAACATGGCCAGTAGGCTGGAAATGATCTTTTTAGATCAACTTTGTGGAGCAGCAAGAAGCCACGTTGGGGCATCTCCCACTGCTGCTCTCCTGCCACCACCTCCCTTCACTGCATCGCTGTGCACAGCCAGAGACCTTAATTCTACAGACCCTGGGGGTTTGGTGGAGAAAGGACTTGGCCTTGGCTGCATTTTCACTGTGACCAATAAAACTGGCCTTGTGCAGCACCACCAGCAGCACTGGGATGGAACTGGAGTGGGACGTTGCTGGTGGGGAGCTGGCAGGGAGAGGAGTTGGAAATGGAGCAGCTCAAGCCTCTCCCCAGTTCCTCCAGAGGAGGATAACAAAGCTCTACAAGGTGTGAGATGCAGCATAAGGAAAGAAATGCCAAGCAGAGGTGCCAGTCTATCCCCTCAGGGGTTGGACAGGGCTCCCTGCTGGCACCCAGAAGGTGAGGAAGATGGGGCAGAGTGGTGACTTCCCACTGCTCAGCCCCAGGGCAAGTTGGTTGCTACATATCACTTACAAGACCCAAGATTGATGGTTTGTGTTGCTTTTATTGTTGCTTAAATCCCAATGTAACCCACAGAGCACCAGGAGCCTGGGAGCAACCAGCCCTGGAAGCCAACAGCACCCAGGTTCTGGTGTCCCCTCTGAGGCTGCCTGAGGTGCAGAGCAGCAGGGCCTGATCCAGACCCAAGTGTGCCTTGTAGAAAGGCTGGATTTCTTGGAGAAGCTCTCTGCACAGAGAAGTCAATTAGATATCTCAATGGGTTGGCTTTTAATTAGCTGAAGCACTGCTTGCCATGCAGTCAAGGAGCTTTGTTTTCACCATGGTTGTGATCTTGATGGTGTCCCATGGAGACCTTGGCTATGCTCTTGGAGCATTGTAAACAGGAAAATGAGGAGAGGGGAGAAAAATCAGTTACTTTGACTCTGTTGCATTGTGAATTAACCTGCATGGAGCCAGTGACACTTTGTCCCCTCAGGGTGTTAGTGGACACAGGGATTTATGACCATGGTGGAACCTACAAGACAGCAAAGCTTTATGGAAGGGATTTGAGAGGCCAAATGCTTATTTTAAATATCTATATCTATATATATATATATATACACTCACATACATACACAGTTATATATATATATGAAATGAAATCCCTGTACATTTTCCTTGGATGGCTGGATGGGATTGTGGTTGGGAAGATGTGAGGTTTGGACTATAAATGCCTCAAAATGATGACCTAGCTTTGCTTCAGGGTAGGGAACAGAGCCCTGGGCATAGGTTGAGCTCTAAAATCCCCATTTTAGAGCTTCAGAGTCATCATCAGTTTAGGTTCTTTGAGTTTGGAGAAGATGATCCAGTTGTTGGATGGTGTTGCTGGAAGGCAGACAGTGTTGAGTGTGTGTGTGAGACCATTCTTGGGTCCATCCCAGCTGGGGAGGATGAGGATGCTGTGAAGGAGGGACCACACAGCTGGAGAAGGCTGGTGCCAACCTGGCACCAAGAGCCACTTTCCCTGTCCTGCTCAAAGTGGAGTTTCAACTCATGGATTTGATGGATTTGGGGATTTTTTTTCCTGTTGGGATCACACAAAGGGTCCAAGCAATGGGGAGTGGCAGAAATGAAGCCTCTCCATGATTTAATGAGTTGGGCATGGCAAGGCCACCCAAAATCACCATCCTCTGGAAAAATATGGACTTAATCTTTGGAGCTTGCATGAAAAAAAAAAACCCTCTCCCAGCTTAATCTTTTTAATGCTGCTTTTCTTAGCTGCTTCCCTAATCTTCTTCATTCCATTTTTTCCCTATTTAATAGTCTGAAGTTCTATAATACAATTTTTTTATTCACTCAAGCTTAACCTCAGTTCTCTCAGCTGGTGTTAAGTTGTAATCCTGGCACTTAAATCCGTTCCAGTTTCAGGAGTGAGGAAGGCTGGAAGTGGGTGGGTGAGAGGAGCCTGAGCAGAACTTTCTCTTGCAGTAATTAAAAGAACAAGATGAGCACATACAAAAAGAGGTGAAGGTAATTAAACTGGTAATCAGAAGTGACCAAAGTCTTAATTCATTGTATGTCTCTTGCTTCCACATGTTTGCTCTCCAGCTGGAGAGAGATATGAGCTCAAAGAGAATATGTTTTGGGCTTAGAGCTCATCTTTTCTGCTGCTAAATTATGTCACAGCCTTTCCTGTCACCTCAGTTCCCTAGGGGCACTGGGTCAGTTGTTGGACGTGATGCTTGGAGTTAAAAAAGCCTTGTCTTGCTGGAGAATGATTGATCCTGTGCCTCCCTGCAAGGCTAGGGGATGGTGAGATGGAGCTGAACATGGGCTGTGTGCTTTTGGGCAAACCCATCTTCAAAAAATAAAAAATCACAGATCCCATCATTTTTCCATGACCAGAGCTATGGGGATGGGGAGAACCCTAATGGAACCCTGGTTGCATGATGCTGACAGGGTGTGTAGGGGGTTGTGGTGGGAGTTGGGCTACAGTATGGCCATCCCTAAGGTTGGGCACCCCTGGACAGGAGGTTGTAGTGGGGTTGAGCTGCAGCATGGCCATCCCTAAGGTTGGGCACCCCTGAACAGGAGGTTGTGGGTGGGTTGAGCTGCAGCATGGTGATCCCCAAGGCTGGACACCCCTGACCAGGGTGAACAGGGGGTTGTGGTGAGGATGGAGTGCTGTGTGGCCATCCCTGAGGCTGAGCACCCCTGATCACAGCATGCTCTGGTGCTGGGCAGTGGTGCTGAGCCTGTGGCCATGCCAAGGGCAGCCAGAGGCAGATGGTGGGCAGTGAGGTGCAGCTGCTCCCTCCAGCAGGCAATTCTGCACGGGCACATGCATCTTGCTGCTGTGCTCCAGGGCTTTTCAGGGATTCCTGGTGTGAAGAAGGATGGGGAAGAGGCTAGAAAGCACAGGGGGAGGGACACAAGTGGCTTCCCTCAGCTGTTGCTTTGGCTACACAGCAAGATTTTAGGAAAATTAACTCCAACGTTCGCTTGAGCATCTCCTGCTCATCCCTTCCCAGATCTGGCATCATCCCACTCAGCACAAGCTGAGCTGCTTCTCAGTCCATGTGCATCCCTCCTGGGGATCTCATCCATCCACAGCTGCCTCTCCCAGCTGGGGCAGTGCCCAGATGTGCTCATCCTTCCAGCTGTGCACCCCGAGGATGTGGGCAGCCATATGGGCACAGGGAAGGCATTTTCCACTTGCTTTTATACTCCTTTTCTACCAGTTCATGTGTATGTGTGTGATGCACTGGAGGCCAAGGAAGACTTTTTGCCATTCCAGTCTCATAATTGTAGGAGATGTGGAATTGCAGAGTGTGAAAGGAGGTGGCAGCTCCTCTCTGCCAGCTGTGCTGGCCTACAGGCTCTCTCTGCTGTGATTTGCAGCAGTTGGTGCCTTAGAGGAAAGTGATAAATATCCAGTCACTCCTGGGCCACAGAAATAAGGAGGAGGCAGGAGGAAGGGATCAAAGGGAAGGGAAGACTAGAAAACATGTGTGAGAGGCCAACCAAGGGCTGGAAGAGGGAGGATGGGAAGGGCAGGGATGGAGGAGGCCCAGCCAGTGGCAGGAGCTGGGTGGGTTTTTACAGGGCTAAGAGTGATTTGCCCCTTTCATCCAAAAATATCTGTAATTTGGGGCCTTCTAAAACCAAGCAGCAGGACCCTGCACTGGGAGGAACCTGCTGCAGGGAAGGTGATGGCTCTGGGCTGGATGAGTGCTGTGGTGTGCTGCTTTGCCTCTAGATTTCCCATTCCCTCCCCAGTTTGCCTGGTGGGTGCCAACAATCCCTGCTTGGGAACTCCTTTGCTCCACACAAGCCTTGGCTCCTGCTTCCCAGCTCTACAATTCAGAGCTCTCTGTCCTGCCATGAGGCTCAGAGGCTTGAACAGGAACAAAACCATTAGCTAAAACCAAGAATAGACTTTTAAAATTCATTACCCCCCCTTCCTTTAACTACCCTTTTTATGATGATTTTTTTTTTTTCTGGGCTCAGAGCTTTCCTGCAAGGCTCTTGCAGCTCCTAAGTGACATTGAGTTTTCAACACTGAAAGGTTTATGGGAATAACCAGCATCTCCCTGGGCTCTTTGCCAGCTGCTGGGCCAGGCTGGAGCCTCTGGGAACAGGGATGGGTGGATCCTGCGTGTCTGGATGTATATAGATGTGTATGTAATGAATATATATGTATATATGTATATACCTGTGTGTGCAAAGCACAGGCACATGCACAGCTGCAGTGGCAACTCTGCACTGGAGGAGGAGGAGAAGGAGGAGGAAAAGAAGGAGGAAAAGGAGGAGGAAAAGAAAGAGGAGAAGGAGGAAAAGAAGGGGAGGAAAAGAAGGAGGAGAAGGAGGAAAAGAAGGAGAGTTTCTCCACCAGCATCACGTGCTGGACTCTCCAGCCCTCACCCCCTGTCCATGGGATGCAGGATTCAGCCCTGTGCATTCCTTGCTCCTTCCCTCCCTGCCCTGGCACAGCAACAGCCTCATCCTGGCTGCTTCTGCACCTGGTTGGGGGGTGCCAGGGTGGGGGATAAGGAGTCTTAGCTGCCTGTTGGAGCTGGAGCAGATCCAGGGATGCAGATCCAGGGATGCTCTGGAGGCAGCCAAAGCTCCGTGGTCCATGACCCTTGTGCCTGCAGCTCCATGGATGTCCCCACACTCCACCTCTAGAGAGAAATCTCAGTCTGGATTGTCCACACTTTATTTGGATTTTTCTTTTCCTTTTTTTTTTTTTTCCCTGTTAGTTTGATTTTTGGTGGGGAGGTAAAAACTCCCCAAGGTGATGCCCAGAGATTTTCACCCCACGTTCCACAAAGCTCATCCACTACATCTCCAAAGACCTCAAGGCTACCAGTGACTTTCTGTGCATAAATCCCCCCCTGGTGTGGGTCCCCCTGGTCTAAGTCACCCCAGAACAGCTGACAATCAAACCAGACAGACCTGCTGACTTCAGAAGAGTTGAAATCCATTGCAGTTTGATAGATCCACTTTTTAAACCCACCCCACTAACACTCCCCATGTCTCCAGGATAAACCATCACCCATTGGTTCTGCTGTAAATACCCATGAAACTTCTTGTATAAATTAAAAAGAAAAATGCTTTAAAAAAAAAGACAAAAAAAAAATTCAAATCCATTGATATACATCCCTCTAAAAAAATCCCTTTCCAGATGTAAAGAACTCAAAGAAAAGCCCAAGTGAGCCCCAATTCACTTTTTCTTTGGAGCTGATTTACAACCCCAATAGAAGAAGAAAAAAATCTCTAACACTCCAAGTGTTTTACCTTTCAGTGACTATGGGAGGGGCAAAAAAAATGCATGTAAATATTTTTAATAGGAAACATATCTTAAACAGAACTTTTTTTTGTATGTACATAACTCTTCTAGAGTTTAGTACTGAAATGGCTTCATAGTGTCTGGTAAAAAACAAAAAAAAATCAACAAAAAAGAAAAGAAAATGTTTGTTAATTGTTTCTGTTCTTTACTCAATGGCCAAAACTTTAAAAATAATAAAAAAAAAAAAGACTCTAAAAAATAATCTTTGCCAATGGATTTAGCACTGTAATGGTACTGTCTATTTTTTTTAATGATTTCTGTGCTGTGCCCATTTATAAAAGGAAAAAAAAAAAAGAAAATAAAGTCATTTAAACATTGTCTGTCCAGGCCTTTTCCTGCTTCTTGCTGCCAACTGGGGGCTGCTGTGCCTGGGAGGAGAAAGGAGAAGGTCTCACTTGCTCTCAGGGCTTGGTACCATCAGGCAAGGGATAGATGAAGGGCTGGTGGTTAATTAATGATCTCCATGGCAACTGCAGAGATGCTGAGAAGCCATGTGGATCATCCCAGTGCAGCCCTGACCATGGGGAAGGTTTGGATGGAGAGGACTGGAGGTCATATAGGCATATCCAACAGTGTGGAGAGCATGGAGAATTCCTGGGCATTTGCAGTGTGGAAACCAACTGTGTGCTGGGCTCATCCCCACAGGGTGGGCAGCAAGTGAGGGAGGAGATTCTGCCCCTCTGCTCTGCTCTGGTGAGACCTCACCTGCAGTGCTGCTTCCAGCAGCATCAGAAGGATTTTGAGCTGCTGGAGTGAGTCCAGAGGAGACCATGGAGATGCTCTGAGGGCTGGAGCAGCTCTGCCATGGAGCCAGACTGGGAGAGCTGGAGGTGTTCAGCCTGGGGAAGAGAAGCTCCAGGCAGAGCTTAGAGCTCCTTCCAGTGCCTAAAGGGGCTCCAAGAGAGATGGAGAGGGACTTGGAATGAGTAATGGAGGGACAGGACAAGGGGGAATGGCTCTCCAATGCCAGAGGACAGGGATAGATTGGATATTGGGAAGGAATTCCTCCCTGTGAGGTGCTGAGGCACTAGCTGCTCCATCCCTGGGAGTGTTCCAGGCCAGGTTGGATGGGGCTTGGAGCAACCTGGGCTAGTGGAAGGTGTCTCTGCCCATGGCAGGGGGTGGAACTAGTTGATTTTTATGTTGATTTTTAAGGGTGGTGAGACACTGGCCCAGGTTGCCCAGGGAGGCTGTGGCTGCCCCAACCCTGGCAGTGTTCACAGCCAGGTTGGCTAAAGCCTTGAGCAGCCTGCTCTGGTGGGAGGTGTCCCTGCCCAGGGCAGGGGGTTGGGGCTGGATCATCTCTAAGCTCCATTCCAACTTCTAAATTCTATGATTCTATGATCTCTTCTACCTAAAACGTAGTGTGACGTAATGATTTTGGCCGAGCCATTGTCTCTCTACATCCTACCAGTGTCACCAGCAAGCTGGAGAAACTCTCCCAACTGTGAGAGTGATTCCCTCCCCAAGTGGGAAGTGGAAGCAGCCTGTGCTGTTGGCTCAAGGTCCTACTCTCACAGCTCCTTTCCAAAGTGATTCCTGGAAGTGAACATGGTGAGAGACTTGGCAGCAATGCTGTTGGCCTCCAAAAGGACATACTGGATATATTTAACTGGCTCCTGGTTACAGAGGCCAGACCTCCATGGATGCATCCCTGCAGCTGCAGGCATGGTTTGTATGGCCTCCCACTGGCTTTAGCCATAGCCAAGGGCAAATGCCATGCTCCAGGAGGCTACCAGCAATATTCCCTCAGCTGGATGTGCTCCATGTTATGTGCCAGCAAACCTGTCCCAGCCCTGGTGATGTACTGCTGGCATGAATTTCTGGGAACATCCCTTTGTTTGGGTTTGGGGGATGTGTTTTGAAGCATTGCTAGGTTTTATGACCAGCCTGGACTCTGTTTCCATTGGAAACTTCTGGCTGAAGCTTCTCATGTTCCATCACCAAGTGCTTTATCCAGTAAAGAATTAAACTGCTGCTCTGTATAACTGAGCCTTTAACAAGGGACTCACATTGCTGTGCTGGACAAACTCCATCCTTCCCTTCAGGCCAGGCAGCTCAGAGTCCCTCACTGGATGCTAACAGCATCCAGAGCCTCAAATCATTCCCTTTTTTACCCCAACCATCACCTCTTGGAGTCAGGCAGGTCCCAATCTCCCCCAGCCCTGTGTACCCCAGCAGCTCTCACTGCCTACACAAGGCTCTCAGCTTCACCAGGGCCACCCATCCAGGTTTCCAAGCCTGTCCCCAGCCCTGGAATAATGACTTCACTGTGCTGGTGGTCAGACAACTCGTGCACTTGGCAGCCACCTCAGCCAGCTGCCAGCACAGAGCAGTGAGTAACTGCCTGCACTGAGGTGTTGGTATTCAGGCTGAAACAACCTCTAATTATATCCCCATCCCCATTGCATTGTAGATTTTTTTTCCCCCCCATGGCTATTAGAGGATTTTTCCCTTCCCACAGCACCTCAGGGTTTGGTAGGACAACCCCAAATGGTCCAAGTGGTTTATGTGTTGCAGCAAAAGGATCTCCCTGTGACTCAGCCATTATAAATCTCTGTGACATGAGCAAAGGATCCAAAAATAACATAGAAATTGAGGTTTCACTTGGTAAATTAATAGCTAATGGTACTAACTCACCTTTGGCTCAAAGGCCTTTTAGGCAGTGGAAGGAGAACAGCCACAACACACACCTGAGTGTCCAGTGTTGACCACCTTGGGGAGACACAGCTGGGAAAGGTCTCAAAGGACCAATCCTAAGCTGAATGATGACACAACAGGGATGGCTATTGAATTTACAGACAATGCCTTGCTGGAAGGGACAGTGAGTACAGCACAGGGCAGGGCTGGAATTTCAAGTGATCCTAATAAATTGAGGTGGGATCATAAAGAAAGGAAGTCTCCTCCATATCAGGAGACAGGTCAGTACCACCAGGGGATCACTCACTGTGGTCTGCTCAAGTATCTCAAACTAAACCCTCCAGAAGGCAGTTTGTCCTGCCTGTTTCTTTGCTGAGGGTGGAGAGATTTTCTTCAGAGCTATTTAATGCATTCCAAAAATTGGGAGATAACATTTCTGGAGATGCAAATCAGAGTCCTGTGTATCTCTGTAATCCAGAGCCAGCAAAATCCCAGCAGACTACCCTAGTGTAGCTCCAGGTGTCACATCCATCCCAGGCTGAGGCAGCACCTCAGAAAAGTGCTGTCCTCTGCCAGTCTCCAGTCCTGAGGTGTCCCAGCTGTCCTTGCCCTTGACTCCAGGATGTGCTTGCTGCAAGGACATGGCAGTTCTCCAGCTCAGGGAGAGTCCATCTGGCATCCACCACTCATGGCTTTTGCTTTCTGATGTGCCTCAAGCCTAGAAATAGGTACAAGGCCTCTGAGGGCTCCTCACCAGGGCATCAGGGCATCATGCATGGGTAAAACCAAGGCAACAGTGGTCAGAGAAGGCATTTTCCCAGCCATGAAAGATGCCTGAGCATGTCAAAGACACCAAAACTACATAATCCCCTTGTTGGCTCAGCTGGGTTTGGCTCTTGGTGGGCAATGCTGTGATGTGCTTGGTGAGGCAGCACTTCAGAGGCATGATGGAGTCATGTGCCACTTTCCAGGGACAATGGCACCACGAGATTCCAGGTATGAATGCCCTGGGAGTGTCCAGAGGCCAGGCAGAGTCCTCAAGGTGCCCAAATGCTGTAGGATATTTGGGTGCAGTGGCAGGATGTTGCTAAGGGGTTGCATGCTGGTTGGAGATGTTCTGCATGAGCCATGGAGCTTCTGAAAGGGAATCATGGAATGGTTTGAGTTCAAAGTGGCATTAAACATCATCTTGTTCCACCCCCTGACATGGGCAGGGACACTTCCCACTGGCCCAGGTTGCTCCAAGCCCCATCCAACCTGCCTGGAACACTTCTAGGGATTTTTTTTTCGGAAACACTGCCGGGGTTTTGCCAGCCACAGCTTCTCTGGACAGCCTGTGCCAGTGCATCAAACCATCCCAGCACCTATTTTTCCTTCCCCTTCTCTACTCTTGGGGTTGTAAGGAAAAGCTGAGCCTAGAGAGAAGATTGTTCCATGGGGCTCATGGGCATTGGTGTTTCTCTGGCTGTGCTGTCTGTCCAAGGGAAAAAAATGGGCTCCCAGTGTCATAGTTTCATAGGATCTTAAGGGGTTGGAGTGGAGCTTAGAGATCATCCAGTGCCACCCCCTGCCCTGGGCAGGGACACCTCCCACCAGAGCAGGTTGCT
>NW_008667482.1:15882-28822 GCF_000695815.1 Acanthisitta chloris | reverse complement strand
TGAACACTGCCAGGGTTGGGGCAGCCACAGCCTCCCTGGGCAACCTGGGACAGTGTCTCACCACCCTCACAGGAAAAACTTCTGCCTAAAATCTAACCTAAATTTCCCCTTGCAATTTCTCCCCATTGCTCCTTATCCTGTCCCTGCACCTCCTAACCAAGAGTCTCTGCAGCTTCCCTGGAGCCCCTTCAGCTCCTGGCAGGTTGCTCTGAGCTCTCCACACAACCTTCTCTTCTCCAGGCTGAACAGCCCCAACTCTCTCAGCCTGTCCTTGTAGGGAAGGATTTCCAGTGCTCTGAGCAGCTTTGTGGCTTCCTCTGGACTTCTCATTTCTCCTGAGTTCCCTCCTATGCAGCTCACCACTGGGGCTCAACAAATTCCTCTCACTCTATGTTTCTCCCCACCTTTTGCAGCTCCTGGACTCTTTCCTTGCTTTCCAAGGACAGGAAGTCCTTTAAAACAAATCCTACTGAAATCCCAGCAGAGAATGGCCGGATACAACTCCCTGTCCTGCTCTGCAGGCCAGGCCAGCATGATGGGAGCGATGGCTATCTGGGCACAGCGGACACCAGTGGCTCCAGAGTGCTGCTGGGGAATATTTTTGGTCCATTGTCCAGGATTTGAGGCAAAGAGCAGCCTATTCCTGCTCCCTGTGACAGCATTTCCTGAGCATCAGCAGCTATGAATAGCAGCTAATCCAGCAGACAAACATTTCCCATGATTTACCTGCCCAAGACAATTGACAGCTGAGCTGCTAAAACACCTTTGGGATTTGTCCTTCCCTGCTCCCAGCCCTGCTCAGACGTATTTCCTGCCCCTCCACAAACCAGGCACTGCTTTTCCTGAGGCTGTATCCATCCCTGTGACAGGAGACAGGACAGCACACTCTGTGGCATATACCTGGGAGGACAGAGCATTCCCTAATGGAAGATTTCCCCCTATAGAAATGGTCAGGATTCATCCAGGCCTGTTGGAGCCTGGCCATTTGGTGCCTGGATTTGCATTCCAGGAGGAATTCTGCTGGCTGACAATCTGTGTTCCATCGAAGGAGGAACAAAGCCAATTAAAAATAATAGGGACCCTGTGCTACTGCCTGTAAGGAAACAATGAGAAGAAGAAAGGCTAAAACCATCTCAGTGTTCTGCTTAGATAAAATCCAAACCTTCCAGTCTGATCCTGCCTTTCTCATTATTCTGTGCAATCCTCTCTTGTCAACACTTAGGCACTGGGAATGGGGAACTGGAACAGCTGGTTCTGATAAAGGTCACACCAAATTTCTTCCCTCTCAATGACTTCCAGAGGAAAACAAGAGCAGCTTCACTCCTCCCACCACGGATGTTGTTTCCTGACATGGCCATGGGATTGCTCTCTGGATGTGACCCACTGGGTTATAGGTAGGGGGAATGGCTTCTCATTGCCAGAGGGCAGGTTAGATGGGATATTAGGAAGGAATTCTTCCTGTGAGGGTGCTGAGACACAGGTCCATAGCAGCTGTGGCTGCTCCATCCCTGGAAGTGTTCCAGGCCAGGTTGGATGGGGCTTGGAGCAACCTGGGCTAGTAGAAGGTGTCCCTGCTCATGGCAGGGGGTGGAACTAGATGATCTTTGAGGTCTTTCCAACCCAAACCAGTCTGGGATTTTATGACCATGAATTTTGGGGAAGGGATTGTGTCAGGAGAAGTCATCACCATTATAGCACAGACTGAGGAGCTCTCCTGCAGGTCTGGCCTAAATATACTCACGTGGCAGGATGAACTGCTGGTGATTCTCCTTGAATCCCCCCCAGAAATCATGTACATTCTGTTTAAAACCCACCACTGAGAAGTTTGGAAGCACTTGAGCAGAGTCTTAGTTGGAGCCCATAACTCAGCACACAGCATCCAGCTGGATCCCATCTCCTGCCACAACCTCCTGCCTTTAAACAGCAGGGCAGGAGCTCATTTCTGGAATGTGAGAGGTGGTGTCTGGATGCAAATGTCCTGTACAGCTGCAAATCATTGCACTGAGCAGCCTGGAGGGTATTTTTCACTCAGGGCAGGATCTTTCCTTGCCAGCTTTGTATCCCATGCTTGTCTCAAGGTGAGGAAATTGGGCATCCACTCCCTTCCCAGCAAAGCTGAGGTGATGGTGGCTGCTGGAAACCCCCTTGGGTGGCATCCCTTGGGAACAGGCATGGGACATCAGCTCACTGCCAGCAGAAAGGGCAATCTGAGGGTAGTAGGAGGGGGAATTCTCCCCACTGCCTTCCCTGGAACAGCCTCTGGCAGGGAAAGGGTTACAGAGGGAAACTGCTCTCATTTGAATTACTGAGGCAGTGTGAAATGTGTTTTTTTTTTCTCCTTCATTCCCTCACCTGTGTCTTCTACAAACATCCCTGGCTCTGTTGTCTATTTTTGGATGCTGGGAATTAACACCTTTATTTGCATTTTACCTTAATTTGGCCTGAGTTAAAAGCGATTTCAAGGTAATTGGATAATGACAAGGCTTTCAGCAGCTGAGGCTGTCACAGGGCTCCACACCTGGGGCACAGGAGAGGCTCTAAGAGGTGTCCTGGCACCCAGGGGTGCTCTCTGGAGACCTGCAGGGCAGTGATGACCCCAGAGGAGATGCTTGGCAGGCAGAGACAAGGGACTGGGGCAAGATGGGGAGTTTTCTGGCTAGATTCTAAGTGATAGAACCAGAAGGTTTCTGAGTTTTAGGCTTAACTGTTTCTTTAGCATCTTCTTAGCCACTTACTAGGGAAACTGAAGCACAGGCAGTGATTTTTCTCCAGTGTCTCTAAGCCAATATTTTCTCTCCTAGCATCAGCTAGGGATGCAGCTGGAGATGGAAATGATTCCTTCTGCTGCTCCCTGAACTGGAGTAGCTGAAAGTTTCCTCCTGGCAGGGAACAGTTAGGATATAATTCCAGCTCAGAAACATGAGGTTTTGTGCCCAGTCTGAGGCTCAGGTTTCAGTCTGGATCTACATTGTTGGACCCCAGGGCATTTCCCTTGTTAGAGTCCAACACTTTGAATCCAAAATGACTCAGAGCAATGAGTCCACCAGCTAAAATCTGGGAAAGAGCTCTGAAATTGAGCTGCTTTTCAGGCACTTCTTGCCTGGGTGTTTTAGAATCATGGAAGCATTGGAAAAGCCCTCTAAGACCATTGAGTCTAACCAGTGAAGCTGCACTGCCAAGGCCACCACTAACCATGACCCTAAGTGTCACATCTACAGGTTTCCTTGAAACCTTTCCAGGGATGGTGACCTGGGCAGCTGTGCCAGGGTTTGACCACCCTTTCCATGAACTTTTTTTTTTCCTGATATCCAACCTGAACCTCCCCTGGCACAACTTGAGGCTGTTTCCTCTCTTCCTGTCCCCTGTTCCCTGGGAGCAGAGCCTGACCCCACCTGGCTGCACATCCTGGCAGGAGCTGTAGAGAGCAGAAGGTCCCTCCTGAGCCTCCTTTTCTCCATGCTGAGCCCCCACAGCTCCCTCAGCTGCTCCTTGTGCTCCAGCCCCTTCCCCAGCTCCATTCCCTTCCCTGGACACACTTCATCACCTCAATGTCCTGAAGGTTGGATTTGATGATCTTGAAAGGCTTTTCCAGCCTTAATGATTCTATGGTGGCATGATTCTATCTATCCACTGCCCTCACCATCAGCTGCAGGAGCTGATATATTGGGAAGAACATCCTTTGGCTGTGATGACTCAGTGTTGGGAGAGATGCTACCACCACAGAAGGACAGATGAATTGTCCTTCAGAGGAGCCAAACTCTTCCCTGACCAGACACAATGCTTGGACTGGTGCAGCCTCTCAGGTGGCTTTGAGAAGGGACAACCCTTCACTGGGTGTGTTGTCATGAGTGGTCAGAACTGCCCCCAGGATTGGAGGTGAGGTCTCCTCAGTGCTGGTGATTGCAATAATCAACAGGCAATAAGCAAAAAGCCATTTGATTTTTGCTGTTTAACCCACTAAAAATAAAATCAGAGGTTCTGTTTCCACCACTCTGCCCATTTCAAAGCAGTGGATGTTTCCTTGCCTTCATCAGGCTGTGAGAAGGGAAAAGCAGATGGTGCTGCAAAAGGGGAAAGGAAAAATTTTGGCATCCTTCACACAGCCTCACCAGGAACTCAGCAGTGACAATTACAGAGCAGGTAATGAAGACAGAGCAGAAACACTGATTTGCTGCTTGTGGAGAACAAAAGAAATCGCTCTTATATTTTCTCTCTATAGATCAGGGCAAACAAACAGCTTCTTTAATAAGGAAATGTCCCTTGATGTGCCAAGATAGGATCTGTCCTGCAGGGAAGAGCTGGTCACCTGATAACAGGAACTTTTGCTTTATCATGAGCCCCAACCAGTAAAGATTATCTCCCATGGTAAATGCACTCCAGGCTGCCACATCAAATAGTTTATGCGAGATTTAACAGGGAAAGGAAATTGGTTAATGCTGTTCCTTCCTCATCACCACAGTTTGTACATCTCAGAGCCCTTTAGCTGTGCTGGGACATGACTTTGTCCTCCTGTCCATGTCCTTTGTCCTTCCATCCTGGCAGTGGATGGATAGAATTATGCAACCATAGAATCATTAAGACTGGAAAAGTCCTCCAAGATCATCAAAACCAACCTTCAGGACACTGAGGTGATAGAGTGTGCCCAGGGAAGGGAATGGAGCTGGGGAAGGGGCTGGGGCTGAAGGAGCAGCTGAGGGAGCTGTGGTGGCTCAGCCTTGAGAAAAAGAGGCTCAGGAGAACCTCTCCCTCTCTCCAAGGGCTGGTGAGGAGAGGACAGAGCAGATGTGCAGATGCAGAAGTGACAAAGAACCATAGAATGGTTTGGGCTGGAAGGAACCTTAGAGTTCACCTCATCCCAACATCCTGCCAAGGGCAAGCTGTTTTTTCCCTTACTGGACCCCCAGATCTTCCACTAGGAGAAGGACTTGAGAAGGAAAATTCAGCTGAAAGGAAGAACTGTGGCTGGCAGAAGGGAGAGCTAAGGGAGGTGAGTGCTGAGGTTCCAGGCTGGCCAGAGAGGGTAGTTCTGTGGGAGGTGATATATGTGAGTCCCTGGCTGGCAGAAAACAGGGTAATTTAGTGGGAGTTGATCCCTTGAGGTTTTTGGTGGATAGAGAAAAGAATAACTTATGGGAGGAAACTGATGGGAGGTTTCTTTTTAGTTTCAGGCTTCATGGAAAGATTCTTTTTTAAATTTAGGGCTGTTTTCCTTTTTTCCTCTTCTATTTGCTGTTTCAGATGTGATTAAAGAGCAGCTCTTTGAAGGACTCAGGGGCACAGGAAGGGAGAACAGAGATCTTCTCTAAGCCATGGTGCCAGTGACCCCTTGGGTGGTGGGACAGAGCCATCAACTCATGCTCCTTCTCCCTGGGGCTCCACTGCTGTTTCATATCCCTCTCCAGTGTCACCTGCCTCAGCAAAAGGATCTACCTGGATCATTTGATCCCCAGAACCTTGTCTTCTCCTCATGGAAAAGGTCTCTGGGTACCTCTCCAGGTCTGATGTTTCATCCTGCTTCAGTGGAGTGAGAATTTCAGCCTTGTCAGGCAGCTCAGAGCACTTTAACAGCAGCAGGAGCACAGATAGAGACCTCTGTTCTCCTAGAGGTCTCATGGATCAATTCTCTGCTCAAACCAGAGAAAGGAAGATTTCCTTGTGGTTGGGAATTTATAGCCTTTTCCTCCTGTGTGAATAGTCAGGAGTTTAATAAAGGCTAAACCTATATGGCAGCTTTTCCCTAGGAATTTTCTATGACCTATTTCCACTGAACTGGTGAAGAAATGAATTCTCTGAGACTTCTCACCCTGTTCTCAGTGGCATTCTAGTCAGCCAGCAGGTTTGCAAGTTCCTCAGGACATATGGATGCAGTAGTAGCTACCAGTGGGATCATGCACTGTTGTTTCCAGAGTGCCAACATTATCTAATGTGAGATGTGTGTTTTGTGAGGTTCCCTTTGCCAAGGAGTAAGAGGAGAATTCCAGGAGTGTGTCTGAGATTTGAGGGCTCAGCAATCCTCTGGAATTCCCTGTCTTTTGAGGCAAAGCCTTCCCTTTTCAACAGGCACAGTTATTCAATCAGTGCCTGCTCTGAGAAGTTCCTAATTGCTTGAGAGGTTTCAGGATGCTCCTGTCATATGGCTAATATTTAGATTAAATCCCTCTTTTGCTAAGTAACAATATCCCTCAGACTTCATTCCACAACATCCCTTCAGAGCCTAATTTTGCAACAGTTCTTCCTGCTTTAGCAGAGAGCTCCTGTCTATTTATATACATCCTCTCCACACCTAATAAGCACAGGAATAACTAATAGGAAGTGCTTGAAGCATGTCTTAATTAGGCTGACATTAGCAAGCTCCAATGTCTTTAGTTAATTGATAGATTTGAGCATGATAGAGGCTCAGTATTGAGGGAGGATTTCATCTCCCTTCATCAGAGGCTGAACAAACTGTGCTCATCTATCTCTTGGGGCAAGGAGATTTGACACAACAGCTGCTGATGGAATGGAGAGGAACCACCTCTAAGAGAGAGCAGTGGAAGGAGCACCCAGAGCTGCTTCCCATCCAGGCTGAATTAGGTGTGACTAAATGTAAGAGTTATTAGCCACACTTAGCTGGCAGCTAGAGGATCTCAGAGTGGAGATGGTATTTGCCTTATGCAGTCATAGACTCCAGAGATGAAACTGCAAGACAGACAATGATGGATCCATCAGCATCACCCAGCCCTGGCTCCATCCCTGCACCCACTAGCAAGGCCACAGCTCAAGCTGGACCAACATATCATACAGGGAATGCCCATGGGAGCAGGGATGGCACTTACTGGTGTCAATGGGATTGGAATGGGAAATAAGTACTTCTGAGCAGCTTCTGAGCTGGTACCTCTCTGGGCTCCTGGGCATAGAGGGAGGGGATTCTGTCCATCTGCTCTGCTGTGGTGAGACCTCACCTGCAGTGCTGCATCCTGCTCTGGGGGCACCAACAGTAGAAGGATGTAGAGCTGCTGGAGCAAGTCCACAGAGATTCTACAAAGGCTAGAGCACCTCTGCCATGGAACCAGGCTGGGAGAGCTGGGGGTCTTCAGCCTGGAGAGGAGAAGGCTCCAGGGAGATCTCAGAGCCCCTTCCAGTGCCTAAAGGGGCTCCAAGAGAGCTGCAGAGGGACCTGGGACAAGGGATGGAGGGACAGGACACAGGGAATGGCTTCCCACTGCCAGAGGGCAGGACTAGATGGGATACTGGGGAGGAAGTTTTCCCTGTGAGGGTGGTGAGTCACTGGCACAGGTTGCCCAGAGAAGCTGTGGCTGCTCCAACCCTGGAAGTGTTCCAGGCCAGGCTGGATGAGCCTTGGAGCAACTTGGGCTGGTGGAAGGTGTCCCTGCCCATGGCATGGGGTGGGATGGGATGATCTTTAATGTCCTTCCAATCCAAACAATTCCATGATTCTATTGTTCTATCCCTGTTTGTCAGAAACCAATCTGGCTGCTACGTGAACCCTCACAGGTCTTTGCTTGGATCTGCCAACTATTGTTAGTCGTTTCACCTAATGGTTGGACTTCTCTGTCTTTCTTGCTCCCTTCAAGCACTAAAGTGCTCAGTGGAGATGAACTCCTGGTGCTCTAGAGCTCCCAGTGCTTAACCAAGTCAGTGTGTGGAAGGAGAAGTTGCCAAGTCCACCAAAGGCAGGAGAGGGGAGAGCTGCTCTCACAGGAATGTCCTGGCACAGCATCTCATACTCAGGTCAGTCACCTGTACTACTCATATCTGCTGGGGGTGGTTTCTGCAGGCAGCCAGCATCAGCACCAGCAGGGATTGGGGAATTCCCATCCATTTTCATGGAGGTTGATGCCAAGTGAGTAGTGCCAAATGTCTTCCAAGAACTGACCCACAGATACAGTAGAGCTCCCAGCTCTGTAGATCATTTTTTAGCCTGTAAAGAGGCTCATCCAGCACTTGTTCAAAAGCATTTTCTTGGGATACATAATCCAGTGACCTTCCTCCAGCTCCAAGGAACATCAGCAAAGAGCCCCCATGATTGCAGGCAAACCCCAAAGCTTTGCAGGGTATTTGCAAAGCAACTGCTGTGCTGACAAACTCATTTCAGTGCAGAAAAGGCCCACGAGGAACAGCTCAGGCCTGTTTACTCTGGATTTATAATGACATCTCAGCAAGTTAACTCAGCTCCTGCAAAATTCCTCCACGTTGGAATGTGCAGGGAAAGGAAAGGGAGATGATGAAAATGTTTAAAGGAAACCCTGTGGGGATGAGTCCAGATTTAAGCCCTCATAAAATGCAACTGGCTTTCCAAAACATGCAGAGCCAGATAAGTGTGAGAGCAGAGAGGAGGTGAGGGGGAATCGGCCAAGTGGAATTGTCTTAATGGCCACTAGAAGAAGCAACTGCTGTGTAAGTGTTGTCAAACACACTAACAAGGCAGAGGCTGTAGTTCTGCCAAGCCTCACTTTCCTTCTACAGGAGGTGCCCTGTCAGACCACCAGGTTGTTATGCAGAGCAGCTCCATCTCTGAAAGTGTCCAGGGTCAGGTTGGATGAGGCTTGGAGCAACCTGGGCTGGTGGAAGTTGTCCCTGCCCATGGCAGGGGGTAAAACTATATGATCTTTGGTTGCTTTCAACCCAAACCACTCCATGATTCTAGGATTCTTTTCCTTGTTGTCTGAAGCTTTTAATTCTCCACTTACACAGAAGTATAACTCAGTGATAAGCATTTACAGAACAGAGGTGGCAGCTGGGACAGCCACACCATGCCCTGATGGGAGGCAGGAGTCAGCTAATGTTTGCAGCACACATGCAGAAGGTCTTTCCTCTTCCATGTGCCTTCATTTGCTACCTGCACCCACAAAGCTGTTGAAGGCTTTGGGACCATTATGCTGGAGAAATGCCCCAACGTGTCCATGGGACTTCTTGCTTTAAAGCTCTATTTCACTGCACTTGGTTTTGTAGCTGCTGCAGTGAACATCTGCCCTTTACAGCTCTTCCCCACCATTCCAATCCTCCCTCCTCCCCCTCCTGCAGGAAAGCAGAGCAAAGCTTTGTATAAACTGCTGCTCTCCAGATCCCTTTGAACGTTGTCAGAGCCTCCTCAGTCTGTGTGAGCAGAGCAGCTTCCAATATCCATGAGACTAACCAGGCACTAACACAACAAAAAATCCCAAACCACAAACATCTGGGGAAATACTTGGGGGAAAAAAAAACCCAAAATGAGCCTCTTCCTTGATTCTTTTAAGCAAAATTACCACCAGCAACACAACAACAAAAAGCTTTCAAGTCTTGTTTGAGCCACGTGGCTGAGATTTCCGCCCTTGACAGAAGATGCTCAGGGTGTCTTGTATCCAATTGTGCTCATTTCAGATGTTTCCAAGACAGCAGATGCTTGTAAGACAAGAGGAAGAAAGTGAGCCATGGCTGGTCCTGATTTGTCTTAAAAACTCACTTGTAAGACACTCCTGTTTGCTCCCCAGGGATGTAGTAGTAAAGGCTCTGCCCACATGGATGGCACTGATGGGCTCCTGGCTCTAGAGGGTTTAAGCCACACTACCAAGTACTCTCTGGCACAGTCTTGGAATAAAGATGCTCTGAGTGAGATGCATCTTCTCAGACATTTGGCTTCAAGGCCTGGTCCTCAGCCCTGCCACCCATGTGCACTTCCTCTCACTCCTGGCCAGGATCCTGGAGAAGAAATATCTTTGAACAAGCTGCAGTTTTTCATGGCACAGCTTGGAAAGGGATTTGCTTTGGAGTTTGCTCCTGTAAACCCAAAGGAGGATGTAATCTCAGGGGAGATGTCTTCCAGCACCTCAGTCACTTTGTGCTTTTATACCTACTGGAGTGGCAGATAAAGCACAGCCCAGGTGGAATTTCCCTTCCAAGGAAACACTATGTAACTAATGCCATGGACTCTGCCAGCACCTTGTGAGGGAGGGTGTTGGCATCAGGAGAGGATGTATGTGATGAGATCCTGCCATGCCTTGCTTCCCTCCTCATGAAGACTTCTCTGGTCAACAAGAAAGTATCATACAATAAAAACCCATCACCTAAAGCAGCTCATATTCCTCCTCTCCCAGCACCACATTCCTTCTTCATGGAGCTAACATGGGATGTTTGGCATGAAGCTGGAGAGGTCCAAGGGGAAGTCTTTGGCCTGTGAGACATTGGCACAGGTTGCCCAGAGAAGCTGTGGCTGCTCCATCCCTGGAAGTGTTCCAGGCCAGGTTGGATGGGGTTTGGAGCAACCTGGGCTGGTGGAAGGTGTCCCTGCCCATGGCAGGGGTGGAATTGGATGATCTTTGAGGTCCCTTCCAACCCAAACCATTCCATGACAGGAAGCTATGGGTAGTGGGTAGGTGAAGGGTGCAATGTCTAGAGCTCAGGAGCTGCCTCTGGGTATTGGAACAAAGAAGAATAAGGGGAGCTCAAGAAATGGATTTTTCCTGAGTGTAAAGAACATTGAAGTGTTCAGAAGGTTGGGAAAGCAGCAGAGAAATGCTGCAGCTTGTACCATACTTTCTGGGGAGGATAGGCATGTGCCCCAGGGCTTGAAGGAGACCCCATGCACCCTGACACCTGGTTCCAAGAAATCCCTGGGATCTCCCACATTGGTTGGGATCAAACAGTCGAAGCTCCTTTTGCACAGAGCCCAAGGGAAGCAGCTCGTGCTGGGCTGAGCCCCAAGGGTTAAGCGACCCCACAGTCAGCTCCTGCAGCAGATCAAAGCTCTGCTCTGCCCCAGCCCTGCCTTGGCCATGTGCTCTGTGGTGACTCCATTGTATTCCCTCCACAATAGGAGCTCTGTGGCAGCTGGGAAAGCCCCAGCACGTCCTCACCCAGACACTGTCATGCTGGAAGGGGCTTTGCCTCCATCCGGACCGGGGAGTCACGCAAGGGCCGTTGGTGGCTCCATTTGAAGTCTCTGGCAGGGCAAGAACTGCTGCTGGACAGGGCCTGGGTGTGTTCCTATTGAGGGGGTGGGTGTTTTCCCAAGGATTTTGCCTTTCAAGTGCATCCAGGCTCTGTTCAGCTGCTGTCTCTGCTGCTGGGGCTCAGCAGTTTGTTGCCCAGCTGGAGCAGCTCAGTGGAGACAAAGGGATTCATCCCAGCCTGGGCAGTGGGATGGTGGCAGGAACAGCACTGGGAGTTCTCATTCCCACTCCTGGATTTCTGCTGCTGTGAAATGGTGTCTTCACACATGGGTGTGAGCAGGAAAGCAAAGGGAGTGCTGTCTGGCAAGCTGAGTTTGCTAAATCTCTGCCACCCAGAGCATGGACAGTGACACCTGATGCTTTCCCCACTGCCAAGCTGATGGGAAGTGCCTGCTAGACCCAGTCCCTGAGCTCTCATTGACAGCTTTTTCACTCATCATTGCATATGCAAATCCTTGCGATGTGATTTCCAAAAGCTCGAAGCAGTTGCTAACTCCTTTCACAGAGGGCTCAGCACTGACTTACTGTGAATTTACACTCCTGTAATTGAGAACAGGATTTGGCTCCCTGTCAGAGCATCCATGGGCTGGTTAAGAATAGGATGTGGCATTTCTGTAGCTGCTGCATTTGGAACAAATTGTGTTTTTCATACTAAAATGTGGTTACTTAGCACCAACAACTGATCACAAAGCAATCTATAGAGGCAGAGATCATGGGGTGGGTAGTGGTTGAACCCCCTTTGCAGCACTCATTGTGAGCCTTTGATTTCAATCATTTCTCATTCTGCCAAGTGTTTCATCTTTGGATTGGAATGTCCCAGGTGGAAATGTTCAGGAAAAGCAGCTCAGTTTTTGTGGATAAAGTTTCCAATGGGTCAGGCCACCAAAGTGACCTTCTGGGCTTCAGATTGCAAAAACAAACCCAGAGGATCTCAGTGTCTGGTGTGAAGTCAATTTGCAGGTCAGGAGGTGCCTTTTGTTGCAGCTTGGAAAACAACTCCAGATTTCATCAGAGGAGGCTCTGAGGATGCTCAGCTGAGTGTTTTGGCAGCTCTGCATGTTCCTGCACCATGAACCTGTTGCTGCTCCATGCTCAAAAGATGACTCTGATCTCAGGCAATCACTGGATTGGGATTTTCTTTCTGTCTGGGATGAACTGAGGTTGGTTCAGTGTGAAGCTTTGACTAACTCTGCCCTGCTGTGACTTTGGTGTCCCAGCTGCCCACATTGGTACCAGAGCTGCTGAGACTCCTGCTCTCCTCCTCAGAGAAGGTGCAGAGCTCATCCAGCACAACTCTAAGCTTACTCAGACACATGTTTGGATACATAGCTGGTCCTTGAGCTGGAATTGCTTCTGGCTGCACAATTTCTGTTGATTTAGTCTAGTTTCTAACTGATTTTGTCATCTCCTCTGCAATGGTGTGACCAACAGACCACCACAAATCTGTGTGCACAGTCTGTTGCTGCCAGCTGTCAGCACATGACCAGGAAGAAGCCTCACACCCCAGTTTGACACAAAGGATGGGAAAAAACACTCGAAAAAATGTCTATTCCCAAATAATTTGTGTTTTCCTTTGGGGCCTCTTATGCCTACAGCTCCAGATTTCATCAGAGGAGACTCTGAGGATGCTCAAGTGAGAGTTTTGGCAGCTCTGCATGTTCCTGCACCGTGAACCTGTTGCAGCTCCATGCTCAAAACATGACTCTGATCTCAGGCAATCACTGGATTGGGATTTGCTTTCTGGCTAGGATGAACTGAAGTTGGTTTAATGTAAAGCCTTGACTCAACCTGCCAGCTGTCAGCACATGGCCAGGAAGAAGCCTCACACCCCAGTTTGACACAAAACAGGGAGAAACCCCTCTAAAATCATAGAATCATAGAATGGTAGAATTTAAGAGTTGGAATGGATCTTACAGATCATCTAGTCCCAATCCCCTGCCCTGGGCAGGGACACCTCCTCACTAGATCAGGTTGCTCAAGGCTCATCCAGCCTGGATTGAACACCACCAGGG
>NW_008667482.1:4254-15497 GCF_000695815.1 Acanthisitta chloris | reverse complement strand
GGGGAAGAATCACCTCTTTTGCCCTGCTGCCCACACTCCTGTGGCTGCAGCCCAGGATTCCATTGGTTTCTGTGCTGAGCTCACACTGCAGCTCATGGGGAGTTTCCCATCCACTGTCACTCCCAAGTCTTTCTCCTCACTGGTGGTGCCAGTTCCTTCCCCACCCAACCATGGCCCAGATATAGGACCTTGCACTTCATTTTGTCTATGCCTATATCTATGCCTATTCCCAAATAGTTTCTCTCTTCTTTCAGGGCCTGTTATGCTTGACACTGAAAAAAACCCCAAGGAGAAGCTTCTTCCACTGCAAAAGCCATTTTTTCAAGCCCTGGTTCAGCACAGCATCTAAGAAGATGCTTAATTCAGGCTGTTCCTAATCCCCCCCAAATCAATGGGAGTTAAGCATTCACTTAAATGCTTCAGTGGGCTGCACCCTGAGCAGCCAAGGCAGACAAAGAGGGGATGAAGGAGAGATTTTGCCTTTCTCCTGGGAGTGGCAGCAATGAGAATCCATCCCTTTGAATCATTACCTGCTACTTCTGGCAATGCTGGATGGGATCCTGCCTCCCTCAGCTGCTGCTGGCAGCCTGGAACACCTTGGGGTGGGAGGAGAGGAGAACCTTGGAGCTCCAAGCTGGAGGGATGAGCATCCCCACACACACATGCAGATGTCACTGCAAGGAAAGCAGCAGGTTACAAATGGTTGGGAATCCAAGCAGGAAATCCTCTTGCACTGCACAAATCTGGCTACTTTCCAGTTACCATGTCATCACTTCTCAGTGCTGCTCCAAGCCCTGACCTTCTGCTGCCTTTGCTTGCAGCAACTTTAAATTACTTAAGACTTTTTTTTCCAGATGCTGTTTGCTTCAATTACTTACTGAGAGAGCCTAAGTCAATCTACATATTAAACATAGCAGAGATTGAAGTCCCAGTCAATGTGGCTCATGCCAGGCCTAGGAAACCCAATCTCTCTCCCCAGGAGCCTGAGCTCCCCCTGACCTTCTGCTGCCTTTGCTTGCAGCAACTTTAAATTACTTAAGACTTTTTTTTCCAGATGCTGTTTGCTTCAATTACTTACTGAGAGAGCCTAAGTCAATCTACATATTAAACATAGCAGAGATTGAAGTCCCAGTCAATGTGGCTCATGCCAGGCCTAGGAAACCCAATCTCTCTCCCCAGGAGCCTGAGCTCCCCCTGCTCTCTCTCTCTCTCTCTCTCTCTCTCTCTCTCTCCTCTAGCTTAAGGCGATCAAACTTTGAAGATGTAATCTAGGCATTATCTGCCTTTTTGGATAATGTTCAACAGTCATTTTAGCATGGCCTTTATCTCCAAAATGGGGACTTTAAATTCAGCTGCTTCTTTCCCACAGGCTGCTTTGATTTGCAGGCAGCAAAGCATTTTTTCTCCTCTGTGTTTCCTGCTGCTGGGTCAGATTTTTGCTGGTTTTGGTTTGTTCTCCTATTTGTTTCCTCCCCTCTGCCACAGCTCTTCATCAGCATTGCTTGGCTTGTATTATACTGGGAGTTATTCTCCCTGAGAATTGATACATCCACACTGAATTCCTCAGAGTATGTTCCACAGGTGGGACCTGGGAATTGCTCCAGTTTCCTCACCATTCTATTGTATTATATTGGGATTTACTCTCCCTGAGAATGGATTCATCCATAGAGAAGGGCTCACAGCATATTCCAGAGGTGGGACCTGGGAGCTGCTCCTGTTTCCCCGCCAATGCCCTTCCAGCATGTGCTGCTGGAAAGGATCAAGGCAAGAAGTTGTTCTCTCTGAGGAATTGACACACATTCTCAACACCTCCTCTCAAGATCCATCCAGCTGGATATTATCCCTCATCCTAGCCTGTTTCCCTCCTGGTTTAAGTCCTTCATGACTTTGGTGCTTCCAGAGCTCCTGTGTTAGGTCAAAACCATTGGGAACAACATTTAGTTCCCTCTGCTTAAAAGGAAGGTGAAAACTGGGTAAGTTAATCTTTCCCCAATGCAGAGAATTTTCTGTGGGGGAAATGTTCCCTCTTTTTTTTTTTTTTTTTTTTTGTGTCCTCCTGACAAATCCTTTAGCATCAATATGAAATCTCAAATATATATTGCCTTCCTTCTCACAGAGACAGAACCTGCTTCCAATAAAACTTCCCCTGAGACACTGGATCTGGCTTTGCCTCTCCTGATTAAATGGGCTATGGATTTAATTTGACAAGAGAAGGAACTGATTTAGCAGATAAAATACTTTGTTCAAAGGTGATGTTTCTATTGCTGCCCAATCTCTAGCAGGTCCCTCCTGTCATGTCTGCTTGGAGCTTCCTATGAAACATCACCTTTTGTTAAGTGATATTTATCTCTGTCTCTCTCTTTTCCCTTTTTTTTTATTAAATCCATCTGAAACATGGGATTTCTCCAATTCCAGGACTTCCCAGGCAACATGGGATGTGTTTCTGTGAGTTCAGCCAGGCTGAAGTACTCCCTGCAAAGGTGATGGAACCTCCACTTAGTCAAGTGTCAGGATGGATACTTGGAGGGATGTAGAGAGATGTGGATCTGCCTTTGGCAGATTTATGGGCATCTCCTACTTCCCAACATGACTATGGACATGACATTTCATTTCCCCTTCTGCTGAGTTTGCATCTGCATGGCTTGGGCTGGGGGGGAAGGCCCTGTCACAGTGGGGACACACACAGTGGGGCTTGGGAAGTGGCTGTGAAGCTCCCAGGAGGGGGTTCATGCTGTTAGAAGCATTTCAAAGAGCAAATACCATCCAAAGAGGTGTTTGGGGCTTTTGTGCTGCTCAGTGGGCTGTTTCCAGAGGGATGGGTTTGGCAGAGATGGATGTGATGGAAGGGCAGGGTTTGAACATATCCTGCTCCTGTGCCAGGATCCAGGGAGCAGTGGAGAGCAGCCATCCCTGGGGTGCTAAAGCATGGAGTGTGGATTAGGAGGGGTTTTGTGGAGTTCCTAATAAAATTCACTCACTGGTATTGACACCATGTGCTTCTCTGTGGTGTCAGCAAGTTGTGCGTGACTGAGACCTCTTGAACACAGGCTGCTCTCAGCAGCTGGAGACCAGCAGGACCTGAGGGAATGGCTGTGTCAGGGGAGGGTTAGGCTGGAGATGAAGCAAAGGTTCTTCCCCCAGAGGTGTTTGGGCACTGAACAGCTCCCCAGGGCAGTGGGCACAGCCCCAAGGCTGACAGAGCTCCAGGAGTGTTTGGCCAATGCTCTCAGGCCCAGGGTGGATTGTTGGGGTGTCCTGGGCAGGGCAGGATTTGATGGTCCTTGCCTGTCTCTTCCAGCTCAGGACATCCTATGAGTTTCTAAAGGCTGCCCTGAGGATGAGAAAGGCTCCGCTCCTCTAGTTGGTGATTCAGAGCTAGAAGCCAAGGAGCTGGTCCAATTCCCCTCTGGAAAAGCCTCTTTTCACCCCATCAGCTACAGGAGAGCCATGGAGGGACCTTCTGCCACAATGCCTACCCAGATCCCATCCTGCTCTGCCCAGAGGACACAGGAGTGATGCAATATCCCTCCCTGAGCAGAGCAACACTGAGTGGGGCCATACAGGAAGGACAACCAATGCTCTCAGGCCCAGGGTGGATTGTTGGGGTATCCTGGGCAGGGCAGGGGTTGGACTGATGATCTTTGTGTGCCCCTCCTAGCTCAGGAGATTCTGTGATTCAGTGATCAGAATCAGGTTTTGTCATCTGTGACAGATGTGGGCCAGACTCTGTCTTACCACAGCACCCAGAGCTCAGCTCAGCTGTGTCTCGGGGTGGATTGTTGGGGTGTCCTGGGCAGGGCAGGATTTGATGGTCCTTGCCTGTCTCTTCCAGCTCAGGACATCCTATGAGTTTCTAAAGGCTGCCCTGAGGATGACAAGAGAAAGGCTCCTCTAGTTGGTGATTCAGAGCTAGAAGCCAAGGAGCTGGTCCAATTCCCCTCTGGAAAAGCCTCTTTTCACCCCATCAGCTACAGGAGAGCCATGGAGGGACCTTCTGCCACAATGCCTACCCAGATCCCATCCTGCTCTGCCCAGAGGACACAGGAGTGATGCAATATCCCTCCCTGAGCAGAGCAACACTGAGTGGGGCCATACAGGAAGGACAACCAATGCTCTCAGGCCCAGGGTGGATTGTTGGGGTATCCTGGGCAGGGCAGGGGTTGGACTGATGATCTTTGTGTGCCCCTCCTAGCTCAGGAGATTCTGTGATTCAGTGATCAGAATCAGGTTTTGTCATCTGTGACAGATGTGGGCCAGACTCTGTCTTACCACAGCACCCAGAGCTCAGCTCAGCTGTGTCACGGAGCCAAGCAAGCTCTGCCAGCCAGGGCTGATGACCCAGGCAGAAATTCTTCATGTGTGAGTGTCTCTGCAGCTGAGCCAAGTGTCTCCTGTTAGCTCTGACTGGCACCCCCTGCTCACAGCTCCTATGTAGGTCACTGGTTCGGAGATAACGTGGCAGCCAAGCACTCCTGTCCCTGTGCCTGTCTGGCTGCAGGAGGTGTGGAGAGGGATCCAAGGAATGCTGAAGGAAGAGCTGCTGAAAACTGAATTCATCCTGATTGCTGATGCCTTCACAAAAGAACAGATCAGTTTTGGAAATCAAGACCATGAAATGCATGTATTGTATCCATTACAATCCCAGACTGGTTTGCATGAAAGAGACCTTAAAAGATCAGACATGTGGTTTTACCAGTTACCTGGTTTGCTCTAATATTTTCTCCTCTGCTTTCAGGATGTTTCTAAGTATAACTGAGATGTCTTGATAGGGATTTTAAGAGCTGCCAAGTTATATCCAGGGAGATAACAGGGTCTAACCCTCTTTCTTCAAGGCAAGCTCAGAAAGGAGATCTTGATGGCTATTTTACAATCCCAGACTGGTTTGGGTTGGAAGGGACCTTAAAGATCATCTAGTTCCACCCCCTTCCATGGGCAGGGACACTTTCCACTCCCTCAGGTTGCTCCAAGCCTCATCCAACCTGGCCTGGAACACTCCCAAGGATGGAGCAGCCACAGCTTCTCTGGGCAACCTGTGTCAATGCCACAGCACCCTCCCAGGGAAGGATTTCTCCCTAAAGAAATAACTATGTGTGTCTCTAAATTTGTCTTCCAATTGCTGCTGTAGGAGCTCTAGGGAAGTTGTTCCCTGTGTATTCATACACACATGGCACATGCAAACTGTCACTGCATAACTCCCCAGACTATTTCTCACCATGTCATCCCAGTCCTGCTCAGCATCCACCAGGCTCTCTCCAGGTGTGCTTTTAGGGGGGATGGAAGGAGAATGGACATCTATATCCAGTTCATCCCACAGTCAACCCATAACCACTTAAACCATTGCCCAGTTCTTTTCAATGCTGAATTAGAATCTCAGGCTCATTGAGGTGGAAGATTTCTGTGAAGGGTCATTCATCCCTGCTAATAATCATTTGCCTGGAGCTGTTTGAAAAGGAATCACTGGAAAATGTTCTCTATAATATCTGCTCTTCTGATCACTTTTCCTCAGGCACTTCTTAAGGGCAAGATGTTCCCTTTTCCAGGGCTGTTCTCACAAGCCTTTAGTCTTTGGGTTTCTAGGATTTTTTTAGCCACTCTGGTAAAGCATTTCTCCTTCCCTTGCTGATGATGAGAGAAACCATCAAATTCCTGGTCATGTCACAGGTAATAGCTACTCCTTTGATTAAGGAGCACCTCAGCAAGCAGAATTTCACTGGGGGAGGCATTGCTCAAGAAGATGCATTAGTGCACCTGAGCCATTTTTTGCAAGGCCAGCAGAGACTCATTGCCCTTCTGTCTGCCCTGCTGTGATTTAGCTGCTGCTTATACTCTGCCCTGTCAGAGACACAAAGTGGCAACTTTAACCCTTCATCCTTAATGGCTGCTTGAAAGAAAACATTTGGGAAAGCTGTAGCTTGGCTTAGAAATTAAGCCAAAGCTATTTGCCACAGGGGAAGGCAAACTGAAGAGAAGTGTAGCTGGTTTCCTTATCTCCAGCTGCAGAAGAGTGTGGTAGATACACAGGAATTTATGCTTTCTCTGATCCTATGCTGTTTTAGTCTTGGGTTCTGTGTTCAACCGTGGCCTGTTGTGATGTTAAAAGGTTCAGATGTTCTGAGCAGTGTGTGTTTTTGGGATAAACAGTCTGACACCTCTGCATCACACAGACCATTGCACTGGGATTAGAACCTGCTCAGCTTAAGGGATCTATGTGATCAGCAAAGGCAAGGGAAAATAGAGCTTGGAGCAACTTGGCCTTGTGGAAGGTGTCCCTGCCCATGGCAGGGAGTGGAATGAGATGGTTTTCAGGGTCCCTTCCAACTCACACCATTCTATGATTCTCTGTCAGTAGGCAGCAGGGATTTATTGCAGTTTAGTGAACATATTGTTGTAATGAGACATGTTAGTTTGCCTAGTTTGCACAGGCAGAGGAATGAAGGCATTGCCCTGATAAACTACAGGGATGGGATTCATGTCCCCATAACTAGATGTCTGTATCTAATCCAGACCTCTAAGTGCCTTGTATGGTCTGTAGAGACAAAGAATAGACTCCAGAATGCTCCAGCTTAACTTAAAGCAGATCTGTGCATTAACACACCTGAAGACAGCCAGGAAGTTCCTGAGAGTACAAAGTGAGTCCCAAATAACTATCACTGAGGTGGAGAAATAGACCTTAGAGATTTGAGACTGTGACTGGTTGTCTGTGTGGGTTTGGTTTAGCTCCTCCCTCTATTGAGAGGGAGATACTAACTTCTTTTCCTTTCTTTCCCTCTTTACCAGAGGGTAACTTAACTTATTTTCCTTTCCTACTGTCTGGTCTCATTTCTTTAGGGTGACAAAATCTTCTCAGCAGGCACTGCCTTGAATGTGAACAGCCACTAGCTCAGGAGGGTCAGGATTCAGCTGGGAAGAATCACACAACACCCTTAACAACAGTAATCTGTTACTGGAATGCTGAGAGGTGAGGAAAGAGCAGAAGAACTGGTGAAAAGAGGAACAGGAACAAACTCATCTCATGTCCTGAGTCAGTGGAAACATCTCATGTCTCTGAAAGTGCCTGTCTGATGGTCAGGGGCTCCAGGGGTGGAAAAGGTGAACCTTCTGCTGCTGAAGAGAAGCTTCTATGGCATGAGAGGTGTTGTACAGAGAACACTGGTGATGGCAACCACAGATCAGAGAAGACTGGGGCAGGAGGTGTTGCAGAGAGGAGAACATGTGGGGTGCTTTAAGCTCTACCCAGGTACAACCCTGCTTGAGCAGCTTTTTACCACCCAACAGAGAGCTGATAAAATGCCTCTTTAATGCCCATTATCACCAACCTTTCCTAATTGCATCCTTCTGGGAGTGTTTTGCTATGGCATCATTAACAGTATAAGCCTCCTGGTTGCCACAAAGAGGTGGTTTGTATGGAGTTACTACAGTCACTTCCCTCCTGGAATAAGAGCTCCAGTGTTTGTCAGACCTGACTGAAAGCTCTCAGCATTGCACAGAGCTTTGCCAAAGCTTGAATTTATGAAGAGCTGTAAGCTTGGACTAGGGCAAACAACATGAGTTTTGGAAAGAGTCATAGAATCATGGAGTCTCCTGAGTTGGATGGGAGTCACAAAGATCAGCAAGTCCAACTCCTAGTCCTGCACAGGACCACCTCAAGAAAACATGTGTGAACATGTGTGTCCCAGGAGCTGGACTAGATGAAATTCATGGGTCTCTTCCAGCTCTGATTATTCTGTCATTCTGTGTGTGTGCACATTCCCATAGGTGTTTGTGCAGGGTAGAAGTCTGGTGCTCCTTTCTGCACTCAACCCTGGCACTTCCACCCCATGTCACTGTGAAGTCCATCTTCAGGCTCTGCCTGCATCTTAGAATCAGAGACTCATGGAATCATCAAGGTTGGAAAAGCCCTCTAAGATCATTGAGTCCAAACTCTGCCAGGCCCACCACTAAACCATGTCCTCAAGTGCCACATCTGCAGGTGTTTTGAACACTTCCAGCCATGACTCAACCCTGGCACTTCCACCCCATGTCACTGTGAAGTCCATCTTCAGGCTCTGCCTGCATCTTAGAATCAGAGACTCATGGAATCATCAAGGTTGGAAAAGCCCTCTAAGATCATTGAGTCCAAACTCTGCCAGGCCCACCACTAAACCATGTCCTCAAGTGCCACATCTGCAGGTGTTTTGAACACTTCCAGCCATGACAACTCCACCACTGCCCTGGGCAGCTGTGCCAGGGCCTGACTACCCTTTCAGTGAAGAAATTGTCCCTAGTATCCAATCTAAACCTCCTCTGGTGCAACTTGAGGCTGTTTCCCCTCGTCCTATCAGCTGGGATAAAAGTGTGATCCCCAGGGATAGCTGCAAAGCAAGGATTGAGGGAAGGCAGAAGAACAGAGCCCACCCCATGGACAGCCACAGAGCTGCTGTGGGCAAGGCAGAGGAACCAGGGTGATAAATAGGAGCAATTACTGGCAGCCTTTTCTTCTCTGCCAGCTCTGGCTGTCTCTTTACTGCTGCAGCACTTCCCACTTGCTTCAAATGCTGTTGAGGCACTGAGGATCTCCAGTAAATAATGAGCAGTGCCTGTAAGCAGAGGAATACAGGAGAGTTATACTCAGCTATGGCTCCCAGAAGGCTCCTGGTAATGGAAGGAGAGGAGAGTGTCCAGCCAGGCCTGGGAGGGTTGTTAGTCATGCTTTGCTGGGAATGTGGCTTAGAGTAAGAGAAGGTTTTTCTCTGCATTTTGCCTCTTCCTAGATCCATAACCCTCAGGCTGTTAGTTCACCTCATCTGACTTCCTGAAGGCCAAAAGTCCATCTCATATGTCTTTATGGTATGATGAAGCTGTTCCTGCCTTCTGTTCCATGCACAGACAAAGCTATTAGTGTTTTGGCCAAAACAGCTTTTCCCTGCTTGGTCACAGGGTCAAACCTCCATCAGCCTCTTACAGAGGAATCCAGGAAAGGCAGAAGGTCAGAGTCAGTCCCTCTGTTTCTGTGCTCAGCCACCTCAGGGCTGAGCCAACTGGGAGCTGTGATGTGGGTCCTGCTGTCTCCTCCATCACCACCACTGCAGGTTCAACTTTCCAAGCTGCTCACTCCACTCTCAGACTCTATTGGATGTGACTTTCTCCTTCTAGGTCCTGTGTCTGGGTATTTT
Organism: Acanthisitta chloris; assembly: GCF_000695815.1. Lineage (NCBI taxonomy): Eukaryota > Metazoa > Chordata > Aves > Passeriformes > Acanthisittidae > Acanthisitta > Acanthisitta chloris. Next base: position 6,345 of record NW_008667482.1, on the reverse strand, counting down.
ACTAAGTATTTGTGACTGAGAATTTACCTTTAGAACTTCACTGTGGTCCTGACTTGTGGGGTCATAAGATCTCCCATGGCAAGAGGTTCTCCTTGGTGGTGCACTCTGGGGTGTCCTGGTGGGGAACCCAAACAAATAGAGACACCAGCTCAAGTCAAAGCTTTTCCACTACAGCCAGGAGGAACACAACTGGCCTAAGTCTTGGCTCTGAAAATTTCTCTTGGTCTTAAATTCACCTCCTCAGGATTGAACAAACTTGATCTATGTGGTTTGTGCAGGTCCAGACTCTTCCAGGCATGAAAAAGATGAGGATGGTCTTTCTTCAGAGCAACCTGCTCTGGTCCAGTGAAGAAAACACTACTCACACCAGGCACTGGAGGCTCTTCCAGTTCTCTGCTCCTCCATGGCCCTCCCTGATCCAAACCTCTCTTAAAAGCATGTGGGAGGTCCTATCAGGAGGGAAATCCTCTGGGATGTGTGCTCAGAAAGCATGAAGGCAGTGCAAAGCCAGGCTGTCAGGAGAGGTTTGTCACTCACACAGAGCACAAACACTTCCTGCTGGTTTTTTGTGTCACATTTGGTGTGAATTTAGTCAGGAGGGACATTCTGGGCTGTTAGCTATGGAGACTACAGCCCTCAATTTGTCCACAGGGCAGGCACAGTGGGGATGTTCTCAGCTTTCAGATGTACCTCTATGGGAGAGGAGGCAGGAGAGGCTGTCTGTGTGCTGGAATTAGTTCTGGCATCTATTGGGCACCAGGCTCATTGCCTGGGTTACCTGGGTGCTCTGCTGCCTGTCTTTTGTGCTCACTGCCTGCCTTTCATCTTTTATTTAGACTGTTGACTTGCTGTTCTATTTTTATACAGCACTATCTCCTGGGGGCAGGTCAAAACAATCCTTCCAGTTTCCCCCCAGTGGATTCAGCCCTTTCCATCCTTACTGTGATCTTTCTGCAGTCTTTGTTCAGCCCCAAGACACTGTTTTTAATAGATGTTGTCTACACAAGGTACAGAAATGGGATTTTACCAGTTACCTGCTTTGCTGTAACTAATATTTTCTCCTTTGCTTTCAAGATGTTTCATATCATAGAAGCAGATACATAGAAGATGTTTCAAAGTATAACTGAGTGGTTTTGGTGGGGGATTTAGGAACTGCCAGGTTATATACAGGGATAGAACAGGATCTAATCATCTTTCTTCAAAGCAAGCTCAGAAAGGAGATCTTGATGACTATTATAGAATCCCAGACTGGTTTGGGTTGGAAGGACCTGAAAGATCATCCTGTTCTACCCCCTGCCATGGGCAGGGACACTTCCCACTAGCCCAGGTTGCTCCAAGCCCCATCCAACCTGGCCTGGAACATTCCCAGGGATGGAGCAACCACAGCTTCTCTGGGCAACCTGTGCCAGTGTCTCACCACCCACACAGGGAAGAATTCCTTCCCAATATCCCATCTAACCTCCCCTCTGGCAGTGGGAAGTCATTCTCCCTTGTCCTGTCTCTCCATCCCTTGTCCCAATTCCCTCTGCAGCTCTCTTGGAGCCCCTTAAGGCACTGGAAGGAGCTCTAAGGTCTTCCAGAGCCTTCTCTTCTCCAGGCTGATCCCCTCCCAGTTCTCCCAGCCTGGCTCCAGAGCAGAGATGCTCCTTTGCAGACAGATCAGCTTGCAGAGTGAAGCTTGGCACTGCTGGGTTAACCCTTCCTTCCTTCCTTCTTTCATTTCCCTTCCCTTTAATTCAATCCTCTCTACCCAGGCTTTCCCCTCCAAACGATGCAGCAAGAGGCATATTAATTGCACCCAGAGCTTGTTCCATTCATAACATTCACCTCACAGCAACACTCAGAGTCCACTCCTGACATATTAATACAGAGTGAAGCTTGGCACTGCTGGGTTAACCCTTCCTTCCTTCCTTCTTTCATTTCCCTTCCCTTTAATTCAATCCTCTCTACCCAGGCTTTCCCCTCCAAACGATGCAGCAAGAGGCATATTAATTGCACCCAGAGCTTGTTCCATTCATAACATTCACCTCACAGCAACACTCAGAGTCCACTCCTGACATATTAATAACAGAGATGACAGACATTTAGAAC
>NW_008667482.1:2992-4230 GCF_000695815.1 Acanthisitta chloris | reverse complement strand
AGATGATTTCTTCTCCTCCCAGCCTGGTTCAGGAGAGAACAGGCTGTCACATCCAGCTTTGTGATGGAGAGGGGAACACTTAGAGTAGGTATCATAGAACTACAGTGGTTCTCAGTATCAATCTTTGAATCTGTTGTGACTGCAGATATGTAGATGAGATGCTTTCTGAGGCATTGATATATCAACAGATCACTCCTCATTTATAGCTATTGAATTATTTAGGGTGTTTGAAAACTATCTTGATGTCTGGATTTCCAGAGCAGGTGTGGTGTGTGGAGTTTATCTGCCTGGTGTGGTGAGTCTTATCTGCCTTATCTGTCCCCATTGGCTTTGGGCTAGTCCTGGAATATATATATTAGGGAAGAACTGGAGGTTTTCCACTCTCAAGTGTTCAGAAATGTCACCCAAGTCAAAATCTGCCAGGGAATTCAATGCTTTTCCTTGACAGCTGTGAGTGAGGGATGGCACACAGCTTTGGGCAGTTGGCATCCAAGTCTGATAGATTGGAGCCTGTTAGGAGCAAAGCAACAGGACATAAGAGCTGGAGAAACATATTTATGGGGCAAGAGAAAAGGGAATCAATGTAGAGAGAGAGCTCTCTCAGGCTCTGGTGTTTAGACAAGCTCCAGGATTTCTTAGCTCTCATCTTTGCTGCCTGATATCCTCCTGAGAGCAAAGCACTTTGGTCCTGTCTACAGAGCCAGACCTGGGAAATCAACCTGTTTCCTGGAGTCACACAGGAGACAAGGATTTTGGCTCTTTCACATCAAACCTACCCTGTGCTTGGACCTGCCTAGACCTCTAAGTGTTTGCCCATCATAAGGACCTGCTGTGGGTCAGATTCCATTGGGAGCAAAGTCCCTTCTACTGAGCATTTTGAGTGTGAAAGAGCAGGAACCAGTGATTCCCACAGGATACAGCCATGGGTACACAGGGCAGAGATGATGTGGTGGCTCCTGGCTCCAGTCTGGGGCATTTTAGAGCATGAAGCTGAACTGACACAGGGATGGATCAGAGCCATATCCTGGGCACAGGTGAATTGTGAAGTTCCTGCAGAAGGAAAAGGGAAGGGAGACATAGGGACAGGATTGGTGTCACTGCTCTGGGAACAACCCACTGGAGAGTCCTCTGGTATGGCAGGGAGTGCTGTGATTGCTCCTGTGGCTGCAATGGGATCATCCAGAGGTCTGGAGGAGGGTTGTGACACGTTGTTGGTGTCAACTCAATTTCTGCATTGA
>NW_008667482.1:0-2971 GCF_000695815.1 Acanthisitta chloris | reverse complement strand
ATTTGGAGGACAATGACATGGGGTCCATGCCACTGATACCTTCCTCCTATTCAGGTGTGGGATGAGAGGAATCTGTGATGGTCTTCTGGAAATTTCAGGGTAGGAGCTGAGACATTGAGTTGAAGGGATATGCCAGCCAAGAAATGGAAGCAAGGAAAGAGCTGTAGGTCACAGCTGCACATGTGGCTTTCATGCCAGCATCCTATGGACACCAAGGGGTTTGCTGGGAGGAGGGACTCAGGCTCCATCCTGCAGGGCACTGCATGGAGGGGGAGGCTGGGGCTGTGTCTGCTCCTCTGAGCTTGCCAATATTTGCTCTTCCTGTCCTGTTTTATCTCACAGCCCTTCACAGAGCCAGTGCTGTATCCATGGCAATCAGGGGGTTCCTACTCGTGGCTTTCTAGTGTGTCATGGTGAGTGAGAACCCTATGAAGACACAGGATTTCAAGAGAAGCTTAGATTTTCCTGCCTGGAAAGCCACAAGCTCTTGACACAGGAATGCAAGAGAAATCCCTGTGATTAACAGCTCTTTTATCGTTTCTCATTGTGCCTAAGAGAACTTGGGGCTTGGATATCCAAAACAATTGCTGCCACACAAGGAGCTAAAGGATTGCCCTGCACTTACAGAGGAAAATATTGTGACACTTAAAACACTGGCTGGGAGCTGCAAAAATGGCAACAGTGATTTGCTGCAGGAAACAGGAATGGAGCCACTCCTTAGTGAGCTAAATCTGCCACAAAAAAAAAGTGGCATAAACATACATTGTCTGGAGCAGTTAGTGACCAGGCTCTCTGTTAGCCTGGAATCATCTTCCTTGGCTCTTGAAAATAGTTTCTGCTCTAATTAGGCTGCTAAGTACTTGTCTTCTTGGCTTGTTTGAAGCGTCACATTTTCACTGCAGAACAAAGAAAGTATTTGGGGTAGTTGTACAGGTTGTTCTTATTTTGAACAGCAGAGGTTGTTAGGTGAGGAAGGTTGGGATAAAATGCACTGGGCTCTGGATAATAGATTCTAGTTTCCAGCCATTCCTTGTTTTCAGCCATTTCCAGCTGTGACAGAAAAAGGGGTAACAGGTTCAAGTTGAAGAAGGGGAAATTTAGGCTAGATATTAGGAAAAAGCTTTTCCCTGTGAGGGTGGTGAGACACTGGCACAGGTTGCCCAGGGAGGCTGTGGCTGCCCCAACCCTGGCAGTGTTCACAGCCAGGTTGGCTAAAGCCTTGAGCAACCTGCTCTGGTGAGAGGTGTCCCTGCCCAGGGCAGGGGGTTGGGACTGGTGATCTCTAAACTCCATTTCAACCCCTAAGATTCTGTGATTTCCCAACTCCAGGCCCCAGGTGGATCCAGAATTGAGGCTGAGGTGGCAAAATCCTCCAGTTCTGTTTTGCTCAGGGGTGTACATGATGCCTTGGGAAAAGCATTTTAGCTCCTTCACAGCTGCAATCTCTTCATCCCTGTCCTTCCCCTCCCTCCTTTCACACCTGCCTTTGAAATGGAGACAGAAAACCATTAAACTCATTTTTTTAGTGTTTGCAACAGGCTCTGAGATCTTCAGACAGAGGTGGTCCGGCAGTAGGTAGCTGTGGTGTTGCTCAGTGTTGGCCTTGAATCATCTTCTTTGGCTATTGAAAATAGTTTCTGCTCTAATTAGGCTGCTAAGTACTTGTCTTCTTGGCTTGTTTGAAGTGTCACATTTTCACTGCAGAACAAACAAACAGCTCCTTAGGAAATTTTCTGTCAATTAGTAGCAAGTAGGAGCTGGTTGAATTGTTTCAATAGTGGGAAATGGTCAGAATCAAAGTGTAATGTTATATTGGTTCCTGCTTTTCCCATCTGACATCTCTGTCACATTATGGCCTGGCAGGAAGAGCAGCTGATGCATCATGTTCTCTGTCACCACTAACATAGAGTGGCAATGTCATATTATGTCCTGTCATTGAAATCATGTCATTAAACAGCAGAAACATCAGAAAACCCACAGACAATTAAGACAATCCTGAGGCAAAAAAACATAAAAAAAAAAATCAATTTTTTAAATAAATCAAATACATTTTCTTCCGTGGAATGAATTCCGTTTTGTTTACACAAGAATTGCTGTTAAAGCTGCCAGAATTTCCTGAAGATCTTTGTCTCTGCTTCAATTATTTCCTGTTCCTAGAGGTTTTACAAAGCTGTTGAGTCTGGTGCAGTGGGATGTCACACAGCCCATCAGCTCCTCCAGGCCCTGTCAGGCTGTAAAACCCTACAGGGGACCAGGGAATGTAGATTTTTGCTGTGATATTGCTGGAGGAGATGAATCCTCTTCTCTCTGGCAGTACACCTCCACCTGAGGTAGAACTAGGGGAGGGAGATGTAGCCAGGTAAAACCTGCATGGATTTGTCTCCTCTTTACTTCCCACATGACAACCAGTTCTGTTCCTTAGCTCAGGACACCTCTGAGGGCAGGAGGATGTGCAGTGTTGCAGTACCAGGATGAATTTTGGTATAACCTGGAGCTTGACTATCAGAAATCTTTCCCAATCCTTATTTCAAGGCTAGTTGATGGTTTTCTATGACAGATCAAACACACAGAGGTGTTCCCTGATCTTTTCCCTGGCCCATCTTTTCCCTGATCTTTTCCCAGAACTCAGCCAGGATCTGGGATAAGAGTTCCTGAGGTGCTTGGGGAAGAGGACACTGAAAGCAGCAGAGGGACAGCTACTCTTAAAGGTTACTTCAGCTTAGGCAGCCAAATTGGTTTGTTCAGCTGGAGAAGAGTGTGCTGTCAAGCTGAAAACAACCTGTCAAACTAAGCTTCTCTCTCAGGAGCTGATCCATGAGTTCTTTCTGCCTCCCCTTCTGAAACAACTGGACCATTCTCAGACTTCCCACAGGGATGCTGAGGCTGATGCAAAGCCCCTCACACCATCCCCACACATGACAACAGCCCAAATGTGGATCCAAACACCACAGCTGCCTCCAAGCTTCAAATA
>NW_008667481.1:53716-74915 GCF_000695815.1 Acanthisitta chloris | reverse complement strand
CAATCTGCTCAATCCTCTGCCTGCAGGCAGACTCTAACGGAAACCACATATGCTTTGCCTCTCCCAATAAGAAATCTTCATTGGGGCATTAAAATACTTAAAAGGATTAGTCGTTAAATACTTGTACATTTGGTTTAATTCACTAGAAACGTTATGTCACAGGGTTACATCAGAAAGCTAGAGAGTTTTAATCTCACTTGCAGTATTTACCTAGATGTTTTATTCCTTCTGCAGCTTGTTACAGGGATAATATTAATATCCTACTTGTCCAGAGGGAGGAAGTTAAAAAAAAATAAAAAGAGCTGGCTGCTGTGTGATAGTATAAAAATATCAAAGAGACTTTTAAGGTGAAACAAAACAAAACAAAACAGGATGAATTGGAACATGGCATTCCTTCCCACTGCCTGTTGCTTAGTCCTGATTGTGGTGATGGAGGAGCAAGGAGCTGCTGTTTTAGGAAAAGAAAATAATTTAGTAGATTGCACAGGTTTTGGGAGCTGAGAGATGATGACTTTGTTTAAAGTAATCTCCTTTTTTCAGCCTCAGTTTCCCTATGCAACAGGTGTGCAGCTCCTTTGTAAATCCTCTTTCAGTGCAGTAGCTGAAAATTTGGGTGAGGGTCCAGAAGTAATTCTCTTCAACTAAGTAAAGACATGAGGGCAATAAATCTGATGAAGGCAGGTACAGAAATACCTTACTCTGTACTTCTCAGTGTGGAGGGCAACAGATCTGTAGGAGGACATATTCATGTGAGACTTGGCTGGTTTTATGAGCAATGACAGTGAATGGACTGCTGGAGTTTAAAGCTGGTTGCTCAGTTTGTAGAGGTTTCTGCACTTAGTTCTGATATTCCTTCTACAGACTTAATGTAGTTGTATATAACCAAAGGACCTCAAGTAATGAGGAATCACTGAAATTCTTTGCTTTTAAAATAAAGCATTACTTTGTTCATATTCCAGGCTATTTGGGTGCAAAAAAAAATTAGTTGAAGGTGAAATCCTGGTCCAATTTTAGCTAGTGAGTATATTGCTATAAATCTCTGTTAACTTCATAAGAAAAAAACCTCAATGGAGTGTATACCTCTAGTATTTCCAAGAAAGAATCCCTGAATCTTTCATAGAAAGAGAGAAGGGATTAAAACAAGTTCCATCATCATGTTCTTTGTTTGGTTTGCAGTGTCTGAATAGCAGAATGGCCCATAATCAATTGTTCTTACTTTATCAATGAAGGTATCTTGTTTAGGAGTAGTCTCACTGGAAGATCTGCTGTGACTTCAACATGGTACAACCTAATCTCATGGCAATTCTTCTTGGCCACCATCCTGAGTCAGGCAACATCTAGAAATAGCAACACAGACCTCCCTGTCAGAAAATATAACAAAAATATAGTCACTGGCTGTGTAGGAGACACAGAACAAAAATGACAATACACAATCCTGATGTCCAAAGTACACAAGTATCTGCCAATAATCTGGAATATCATTTTAGCACTGATACATAATCTCAGATGTTAGTCATCTGAACTAAACAATTCTGTGTTCTCCTGCAGTGAGGTGTGAGGTGAGGCCTGGGTAAGACTCAGTTGTTTTGGATTCAAAGGGAACATAATTTTCTATGACTACTAAATCACTCTCCTTTCAAACCATGGAAAAGGAGCCTTCCTGGGACTTGGGCATGTATTCCTGAATGATGCAAGAAGCATAAGTATAAATAGAGACTCAGAATACAATTTTTTGCCTCTTATAATATAATACCAATATTTATGTAGTTGTGGAACTCCTCCCTCTGGTATAGAGTGTTTTATACCTTCTAGACCTCACAGCCTAATTTAATTTTTGGGGGTGTCTGAATATCACCCTGCCCTTGGCATAAAGAGTATTTTTGTGTGAGTCTTTGTGCCTTGTTGTGCTTTTTTTCCCGCTCAAAAGCAAAGAATGGTTTCTTGTATTCAAAGCATAAACGCAGTTGCCCATGAGACTGCTTGGATGAGGACTAGATAAGAGAGTTACATTAGGGCAGAAATTCGGGTCACATCATATCAAACTGAAAGCATGAGGCCAAAGATAGTCTTGGCTAATAATATTTATACACCATCATTTAAAATGTGCAATCTCCTGCTATGTAAGAAACCTCCTGTCAGTCTCAAGTCTGTGCAGGTATTTACAGTAAGGTTGTGTCACTGCTTGCTAAAATGCAATGCATTTGCATCTTCTTTGCATTATTTATTGTTATCCTGCAGGCTGGATTGTCATACTAATCATGATTTATGTCACTGATTTTTATCAGCTTCTGCGAGATTATATTTTCAAGTGGTGCCCCTGGACTTTAGGAAGAGAAATGTCAGTGCAAGTCTTTTACACCTGTTACACAGCAGAGGTAGATGCTGCTTGTTGTCAGCCATGCAGAAAAATGTCTGTCCTTCAGTAGCAGCTCCTGGTATTGCGACCTTACCACACCCTTAGCAGACAGATTCTTTAATGCTTTCAAAGCCTTTAGAACCATGTCACAGGAACACTTTATAAGTTTATGCTTGACAGACCAAGGGGAAGATTTTCCAATCCCTTGTGATGTGTGCTGCAATATGTGACACAGGAGACACTGCCTGTGATTAGAGGACAGTGGATGATTGGGGTAAGAGGTAGTAAAGGTTTTGGGTTCTGTGTGGAAGATCACTCCTTGCCTCTTCTATTGACTTTCTGTGTCACCTTGGACAAAACTCCTACCAAGGTTTTGCTATGTTCCTCATATTTTGCATGTGTGGTAGATCTGTTTCCTCTTTTATTTTTATATCTTATGTATTTGCAATATTAGTTTCTTAGGTTGAAGCCTGAGTCTTGCTGAGTGACTGTACATTGCCTGAGAGAATGGGAACCTTGATTTGAGCTTGAGGTCACTCTCAAAACATTAAATTTTGTGAGGTTTTTTTTTTTTTTAAAAAATGTAACATACATGATGAAACTTTGAATCATGAGGAGTTGCGTAAACACTTTCTTCACTTTACTTGCCCTGAGAGACTTTGATGTGTCACAGCCTGCCTGTAGGTCTATGTAAAGAACATAAATCTGATAGAGCAATTGGCAAATAGGGACATATCATGGCTTGAAAAGGTGAAATGTGGAGACCAGTGAAATGTTTAGACTTTCTTGGCTGGTGTACATCAGTAAATTAGATACTGCAGAGTAGGTATTTAAACTAGATGTGAAGGGAGAAGGGGATAATATCAGGTTTGCCTGTGACAAGTTGCGGAATGACAGACCAAGGTTATAAGGTTGGGATGCAAACTTTTAACAAAGGACAGGGAAAAGGCTGAGATACTCAACAATTCTTTTGCTTCTGTTTCAACTGGCAATCTCTCTTGAGTGGATGGACTGCAAGACAGGGACTAGGGGAGCAAAGTCCCTCTCACAGTTAGAGAAGATCAGGTTTGTAACCACCTGAATATACACAAGTCTATGGGATGTCATAAAATGCATTGAGAGTCCTGAAGGAATTAGCTGATGTAGTTGTCAAGCCACTCTCCATGATATTCAAGAAGTCATGGCAGTCAGGTGTAGTTCTTGATGACTGGAAAAAGGGAACAATTGCACCCATTTTAAAAAAGGGTAGAAAGAAGGACCCTGGGAACTACCAACCTGACAGTCTCACTTCTGTGCTTGGGAAGATCATGGAACAGATCCTTCTAGAAGTCATGTTAAGGCACATGGAGGACAGGGAGATCATTCAAGACAGCCAGCATAGCTTCACCAAAGGAAGTTCTGCCTGACCAATCTAGCAGCCTTGCATGATGGAGTGGCTACATGGGACAAGGGAAGAGGCACAGATGTCATCTACATGGACTTCTGTAAGGCCTTGGACATGGTCCCTCACAATTTCCTTCTCCAAAATAGAGATATATGGGTTTGATGGGTGGACTGTTCAATGGATAAAGAATTGCTAGGGTGGTCATATCCAGAGGGTAGTAGTCAACGAGTCAGAGTTCTGACTGATACCAGCGATAAATGGTGTCCCCCAGGTGTCTGTACTGGGACCAGTTTAATATCTCCATCACTGACACAGACAAAGGGATCAAATGCACCTGCAGTAAGTTTGGCAATGACACCAAGCTGAGTGGTGTGGCTGCCACACGTGAAGGACGGGATGCCATCCAGAGGGACCTGCACAAACTTGAGGAGTGGCCCCATGGGAACCACATGTGGTTCAACAATAACTCGGTTTTATTTCTTTTAGCCACCAGGAGAGCAAATGCTCTGATGAGAAATGGGAGCAACAAGTGTTTAAATGCCACATGGTCTGTGGAGTTGCATTTTTTCCACAAGTGGATCATCTAGGACATTTCTCTTAAATAACAGCACTCTAACCTGGGGTACCAGATATACCACTGGTGTAAATAAGCACAACTCTCAAAGGACATGTGTTGATTTTACACTCACTGGACATGTGGCTCAGCCAGTCTGTGATTTTTAGCACTTAGTTTTCTTCATGAAGAGAAAATAACATTATCATTTGCCAGTGATAAGGATATCTTTAATCAGGAACTAGGACCTACTGTACTGCTAAGTGCCAAAAAGGCAATTCTTTATTTAGAAACATTTCAGAGTAGCATAGAAGGACTCCATGAATGCAAGAAACTGAAAGAATAAACCAAAGTGATAAAAAAGAAATGTTCAATTTTATGTGGACATGACTTACTTAGGGATTTGACAGAGAATTAAGATAATTCTTTTGTTTTATTAAATATATATTTAATTGCAAATTCTATCATGGAGCCAAATTCTGGTCCCATTTCCATCAGTAAGAATAAAGAGCAGGTCAATGGAGTTGTGCAATCACAAAGCTAAGATGTGCATCCTGACAATTATTCTTGAACAGATGTAGAATAGGAGAGTTATTTGTTTGATATCTCAGGTTTAAATTATTTCTAAGAACGTCTCGTGGAAGGAAAATGAATTTGAAAAGATATTGTAAAGGAAAATTCATTTACATCTTTTGTGCAGAAATAACCTGTTGAATGACATTTAAAAGAGGATTAAAGCTGATTTCTTACAAGCAGTAGAATAATCAGATTTCTAAGATAAAGTGGAATTAAGGTCCTTCAATTCATCTGCAAAGCTGACTGAAGTTGAATCATCATTCGGTAATTTACATGTCATTTACAGGGGCATTCATTGTGCTTTTAGTACTGTAAATATGATCTGAACAGCTTTTGATCTTTTGCAGCATTTGCAGGAACATATTATTGTTTCTGAGAAAAAAAAAGGAAGACTTTTATAAAAAAAAATCCTCAACGCTTTTTTACAATGTCAAAACAAATGTGTCAACCAAATGGTAATATCTGCACTGGTTTCATTTATCTGCACACGGCAGTTGTGAGGTTTAATGATTGTTTGTCACAAAAATACATTTTAAGAGAAGCAAGCAGATTGCTGAGTAGCAAACATGTTTTATGGAATATGTAACATTGTAAACACATTTTTGTTTCAATAGGATTTACAGAGGATTGCAAAATGAGTGTGTACATAAAAAATGAGAAGTAGACAAAGCTTATATTTTCCTATATAAGTATTGTTCATTCTTTTGTTTTTTATAGAAGGATGTATTTTCTGTCATTAAAATTCACCTCTTCATACTTTTTTTTATACTGGTCTAGTCTGACCTTTGAACTGGGACTAGTTCTTCTGACATGTATTTGACCACAGATCTCATAGAAATAAAACCCTCCCATAGTTCCCATAACTGCCGACCTTGTTTATCTTGGCAATTCTCTCTTGAAGGATCAGATCTTTAGTTGTGCCAAAGCCCAGGGAAGTCAATGAAAAGATTCCCGAAGGCTTTGAATCAGACTCTGGCAGCAAAGCACCACTAACTTCGATTGAATTACACCAGTTTACTCCTGATGAGGATTTGACCTGATGTTTAATACTGCAGCCATAACTATTCTGTGTGAGATTGATCCTCAACACTTCTTAGGCACAAAACCAGGGGTGTTCTGAAACCACAGTTTTTGGCTGGGATTAGAGTAGAAGAAGGTAGTTTTCATTTAGAAAGATAATAGCTCAGTCAAATAATTTATTGAATAAACTACTGGGAAACTTTGGATATGCTTATGGGATGATGATGTCTTAGACCAAATCTCTAACTGAACAGCAGTGTTGTCATGGATTACAGAGGAAATAGTAATAACATTGATCATATTAGTTAACAACTGACCTATTCTGATGTGCTGGTTTGGGCTGGGATAGAGTTAACTTTCTTCACAGTGGCTAGTATGAGGCTATGTTTCAGATTTGTGCTGACAACAGGGTTGATAATATGGAGATGTTTTGGTATTGCTGAGCAGAACTTACACAGATCCAAGGACTTTGCTGCCTCTTGTACTGCCACACTGGCAAGGAAGTTGAGAGTGCATGGAAGGTTGGGAGGAGACACAGCTGGGACAGGTGACCCAAACTGACCAAAGGGATATTCCATACCATATGACATCATGCTCAGTATATAAATTGGAAAGAAGAAGGAGGAAGAGGGGGATGTTTGAAGTGATGGCATTTGTCTTCATAAGTAACCATTACATGTGATCGGACCCTGTTCTCCTGGAGATGCCTGAACATCTCCTGCCCACGGGAAGCAGTGAATTAATTTCTTGCTTTGCTTTGCTTGTGTGTGTGGCTTTCGCTTTCCTTATTAAACTGTCTTTATCTCAACCCATGAGTTTTTCTAGCTTTTACCCTTCTGATTCTCTCCCCAGTCCTGATGGTGGGGAAGTGAATGAGTGGCTGCATGAGGCTTGGCTGCTGTGTAGGGTTAAAGCAAGACATCTGAGAACAGACAAATTAATACATAAAGATGTCTATAAGGCTTAATTTTTGTCCATCATATTATTTGCCTCTTCTTGTTGACTAAGGCTGATACAGTAGTCACACAAAAAAGACACAAGTTGGTTGTCAATCAGATTATACGGATAGCTTTAATATTATGATTATGACTCCACAAAAGCCAACTAAAATAATTCACTCTAATATTAAATATATTTGAATACTTATCTAGGTTTCAGTCAATGGAACTGGACAGTAAGTATTCTACCCTGTTCACTTTGAGCACAAATTTTAAGATATGCTGAATCACTTATTGGAGTTTCTGCATCTTTCCATTGGTGACAGAGACTCTAATGAGCATATTGCATCAATTCTCCTGTTTAGGGAGCTGAAATTAAACAGGTTGTATCCCAACAACACTGATTTATTTTCTCATTTAAAGTTAATCGTGTTTACAGCCTTAGCTATGTTGTCTCATACAGGGGATTTCCTTTAGCTTAAGAGTAGGATTGTGACTAGATTTTGAGGTTAAACTTCAGGTCATGTTCATTAACAAGGATTCATATTAAGAAAGCAAAGCAGTTCTAATGAGGGGAAAAATACAGGATCACAATCTGTTCATTTTATGAAGAAACACAAGTTTAAAGTTTTGGAGTGATCTAAAAGACATATAGAGATCAAAATCCCCTTGACATTTTTAGATTCAAAAGACTGTGAAATCCTATTAGCTTTGAAACCTCATATCTGGCTTCAAATAACCTTGCTCCAGGTTAAAGCATCACAACACCTCTGAAATTCTTGTCAATGTACACTGGTGTTCACACTCATATTTCACATGTATCTGCCTAGGAGAGGTCTAGGTAGTTCAATTTCGTTCTCCAGTTCATGCTGCCTGCAATTCCCTTTCATCTTCCTGAATATTTGAAGGGTTTATTATCAGTTTAAATAGATTGACTATCAGATTTAGATAAGTAAAGCTGCTCAATTTCCTAAATGACTTCTTGTATACCTGCTTAGAGCTTTATCTTCTTGATATTTTTGTTGCCCCTTTTCTGGAAAAAAAAGCCTAAAACAACAAAACCCACCTACAACAACCCCCATATCTCAGTTCTTCATCTTAGAGACGCCTGTTCCTAGAGTGTCTGTCTGTGTCTCCCCTGTGTCCTCAGGTTTCATGTCTTCCATCAGCTTACAGGTGGAATCCAACAGGAATATGATGGCTATGATCTCACTTTTACAATATAAATGATATTAGGCACTGTCCCAGAGTTCACCAAATTGCTATGGTGTATGCACATCATTATCTTGTCCCATCCAGCCACTTGTATTTCAACCAAGAATTCTGCAACATTTGGTTTGACGGTTAGTTCCCTAACATGGACAAATTGCAGCTGTGTAACCTTATCTTCCTTTCACGAACATGTCCAAAGGCAGCTGGAATTTATTTCAGAGGTGCCATGGTTGAGCTTCTCTTTTACTGTCACTGATTTCACATCCAAAATTTCTTCTCCCTGTCTTCTCTCATCTCTTCCTTCTTTGTCCTTCAAGAAACTCTCAGATCTTATTTTTGGAATGCAACAATCAGTCTCACTGCCTTGCTTGCTCTCTATTAAATGAGCCTTTTAGGGTTATCAGACACTGATAGTCCTGTCTCACCAGCTTGGAGCTACGCTGCAGATGCCCACAAGCACTGAGTAATGTCTAGGTCATGCTGCAACTATAAAACTGTAAAGAACTTTCCCTTCCCCAAGAGCTGAAGGAATAAGAAAGGACAAGTGCTTGCAGCAAAGAAGAGACTATGAGACAGGAATATCCTTTGCTCCGATCAGGTATACTGTGTATCTGGGGTCTGACAGGACAGAAGAGTGTATGATATCTCCAGGCACAGACAATTCATGTACCTGACATCTGGATGTCAGGCAAGAGTAAGTGAAGCAGTCAGTTGGATGTAATGCTTCAGAGTTAAGAAATGAAACAAGACATAGGCACTGTTGTGTCTTTTCCTATACAGGTGTTATCTTGGACAGAAAGCTAAACCCACCTTTTCTGCCCTTTTGGTCTGAATACAGACATCTGACCTAGGACCTTTTACATTGCATGGTTGTAGCTTCAAATGAAGGTATGAGTGGGGAAGATCTTTGGAGATGTGGGAAAACATGGGTTTATGGATTTTTTCAAAGATCCTTGTGTGTGTGTGTGTGTATGTGTGTGTGTGTGATTGTGTGTGTGTGTGTGTGTGTGTGTGTGTGTGTGTGTACATGCATGCATGCATGTGTGCAAAATGCTCCAAAATAAAGACTTACTTCCCATGCTGAGGCCACATCCTACTGTTTAGGAAGATATTCCAAGTCAAAGCATTCAGTGATTCTCTGATATTGATGCTTCTGACAGAAAAGTGGCCACACATAATAGAGAAAATGATAAATCTACGGTCTCCTTTTCTTGCTTGTCCAATTTCTCTACCATGTTGGAGGAGCTAGTATTTTAGTGAACATAAATCATCAGAGGTTTTATATATATGGTGGTTCATCTCAAGCCCATGGGCAGCTCATCTGTAACTTTTGACTGCCCCAAGAAAAACTTACCCTGCTCATCTGTTTCAATGAATATTGCTATGCAACTCATATCCCTTCAGCATTTCTTCAGATCCTCAGCCCTCAAGCCAATCCCCTAAAGGAAATAAATTGCTTGGTCAGATTCCCAAAGGCTTGATCTTCAGAGATGCTTGACAACTTTTGTGCCAAAAAGCAGAATGTTTTGTGGTTTATTATCAGTTGGCTGAGCTTAGCTGTAAGTGACAAACAGGAGTTGTCTTGGACATCATCAGGGCCAGACTCTTGGCTACTCCTAGGTTTCCTTCTTGGCTGAATACTTCTCAGCAACTTTCTAGAAGGTACTTTTGGTGGTTAAAGGAACTTAAAATATCTCCACCAGACCTGCTCTATACAGTCTTTGGGTTTAACACCATCTTTTACACCATGAATGGCTCTTTTCTGCTTATCATCAACCCTGAGCATCTGTTTAGGCTTGGGCGAGTTGGTCTCTGATGATTCCTGTTTCAGCAATAACTTTAGAGACATCCCATGTGCTTGCCTAGATGAAACAACACATCTGACTTTCAAATAACTCTGTTTATAGGGGGTGAATCCCACCCTAAATTGACAATTTTATATTTTGAAGGCTGCAAATACAAAACTTTCCCCCACTTCGTCTGCTCCTAATTGTTCTTTTCACTGCTTGTTGGTGCTTCGTGTTCCTTCTTGTTGCAGATGACTGCCAACTGTTTTTCATTTACCAAACAAATAGATTATGGCACCATTTCAATGGACTGATTTAATATTCTATTTCAAGAGAAATTCTCCTCAAGTTTTTGGCTTTGATTCATTGATGTGGGGAAATTGCCTGGTTGGTAATTATGTTTTTTATAAAGCTTCTAAAGACCTCTAGAAAGAGTTGCCTGAACTGATTGTTTCTCTCATTTGTGATGTTACTCAATTCACTAAAGGACTCAGGGGTGTTTTATAGCAGTTCTGGATGACTTCTGCCTTCCTTTGGGTATACAGTACTAACACAGCTGAACATTCATTGCACTAAGTGAGAGCAAAACAAATGATACTGTGGTTAAATAGAGGCACTTGGATTTAGGAAACCTGGATTCAACCTAATCTTTGGAATGGACATTACCATCCTTACTCTCATTATATAAATTTTCCAACCCTGTATCCTTTGCTGATCATCAGACCTCGACTCATAAATTGTCTAGGTTCAGTGCAACTCACTGAGATCACCATTTAGGATACAGGTCCATCATTACTGCTGATATCCTTGGAGACCTGACCCAGGACTGTATTACCAGGAACATTTTGCTTGAATTAGTTTTTACTTGTTTGGTAGTATTTGGTGCAATCACTTAGTAATTCCGGTCTTTTTTTTCTGTCTCTTCCATGAAACTGGAAATTTAGACCTCTTGAAATTAAGGAAAAAAATTGCTTGAAAGAATTTTTGTAATGTAGGATGTGGAAAATGGAAAAGACCTAAAATATTAGGTTTAGATGTCACTCATACTAAGGTGCTCTCTAGGCTTATATCTCTCTTACCAAATGAGATCTCTTATTTTTGATCCTTTTATTGGAACTATTTAATTCTACAGACTGTTTCACTTTTCACCAACAGGGGCTGCAGAAACCAATTTTTTGCTCTTTGGAACTTATAATCAGAGAACTCGCATCCACAGAATTGTTGTGCCTACAGGAATTCAAATAGAAATATAAATATCTAGCCTGAATGATACCAAACCCTGTGCTTATTACTTTCTTAAAAAAAATTGTAAAAAAATCCACTTCCTAGATTAATTTGAAGTCTAGTAACTACCTAGATCCAAACTGAAATCAGTTTCATTCTATGCTTAATTTACTGCTAAGCATGTTTTTGTTGTAAGAGTTTGTGTAAGGAAAGTTTTGGAGAGTAAGAGCAGAATTCACACCACTTAGGAATATTTGAGGGACATCTATTTTCCTTGATGTGTCCTGTCTCCTAATTGTGTTTTTTGACTGTAATTCCTAAGTGGAAAAAAAGATGCACACATACACATGCACACGTACCCTCACACCACACTCTTTGCCAATGAAGTGGGAAAGACTGACTTTATATAACTTTTTAAATGATATTCCACACAAGACAAGTCACTGTGCCATCTATTCGCATGCCAACAAAACTGTCTTCTCAAGGCCAAAGGAAGTTGCAACTCTTAACTGAATTTATCCTCATCCCTTACCTCGGTAAGTCATCAGTTTTGTATCTCTTACATTAACAGCAAGGGACTTTATATTGACACAAAACCCAGAACAATCTCCTGGGCCACACCATAAGTGATGGAAACTGCAGCAGATCTGTTCTTTTTCCTTCCTGCTATCATGGCAGGCTGCAGGCATAAGCAGAGCAAGGAGATTCCTCAGGGAGCAGATGCCAAACCTGTCTCACTTTCTACTTTGTCTGTGACCATGACTGGGAGTTGACTGAACCCAACCATAGCCACAGTAGAATATTTCTATAGCAGGCCAATTTATATTCCAAAATTCAAAATAAAGCCTCATGCTTATTACTCTGTAGGACTATAAGCCACATTTTGGCAGAAATTAATTAAAATTCTTAATCTTCAATTGTATTCATCTGAGAGGATGACAGTAAGAATCCTTCTGGACTTGAAAAGTGTGATTATCATAGATAAGGTCATGCTTATGTGCTTGACTGTATCAGGACCTAATGGGAACAAAATGGTTTGCACAGATGCAGCTGAAGGGAAAATTTGGCTTTGGGCTGTCATTCTCAGAAGCAAGGTGGTTTTTATTTTATGGTGACAATTTACCTTCCACAATCTGAATTAGGTTACATAGATTTATTCCTGGAAACAATGAAGCACAAAAATAAAAGCTCTTTTTCCATTACAAAGAGCACATCAGCCAAAGATTCAGAGCAGACTGGTTGTGAGCCTTTAAGAGGTGCAACACCAACCACATCAATGGAAACAGGAGAGAAAATGTACAGCACAAACTAAATTTGTGCAATAAATAGTCACAAACCACTTTGCCTTCAAACTGAACTATAGCAGTGCAGCACTGGGTGAATTTTATCCTCAGAGTTCTGCTTCACATAGAGTGCTGTGAGGCTTAAGTAATGAGCCTTTGTCTTGTGGTTGGAGATACTCAGATAAAAGCAATAGATACACAAGTGGAAAAAAAATAAACAAATTAACAGAAAGGGAAACAGGAAAATAAATCTCTACATGAGCTTGCCAGAGTTAGGATGCCGTTATTTCAGTTGTGATTAAAAGGATACAAGCTTTAAGAAACTGCAATGGTGAGCTTCCTCTGTGGCAGAACACTGTGGTTTTGTGACATAAAATTGTGCTGTTGAGTTGATTAGCAACAGTGCCCCTTAAATAAAAAAAAAAAAAAGAAAGCAGTAGCTTTCTATTCACATTCAGCTTAAATAATTAAAATGGTATTTACAAATGCTGCTAAGATCTTTTGTTATTTCATTTGGTATGTGTTGCTATTTTTTTTGTAGGGCTAATAAGTAAATTGAAAACATACATTATTCTTTACCATTCTCCACTCACTTTCCTCCCACTGGCAACCAATCTACCAGAATTTTCTTCCATTCCCATTAATTGGTCCTTAGAGAATCTCCCTCACATACCTTTGCAGTGACAGTCAGGGAACATTTCTTAGTAATACTGAGTCAGAAGCCCTGTGATAGCTCACAAGTCACATATTGAACTGGAGCTGTACTACTCCCTTCCATTATGTTTAATGCATGAGGCTTGTGAAATGGCAGGGCTCAGGTGATGGATCATACTTTTACTTCCAGAGCATCATGAATTTCTCTGGTTATTTCTCTAAGATATTTATTTATAATTTTTTTTTTAATGCAATGATTGTCTGTTAGTCCATATCCAGCACAATAGCATGGCAAGGAGGATAGCCTCATGTTTTTGGAAGCTGCAAACCCAGAATTTCTCAAGCAATCATAGGTCTACAGGGAAAACTTAAATAAATAAATAAATAATAAAAATAGCCATATCTCCCAGACACTCCTATTTTTAACATGTTTGAAAATTTGAGGCTGGGAAAATTCAGTACAGTATGGAATCCATAGGGTCCTGCAGACTTGAAGCAATCCATGACATTTTTCATTTCAAATGTGTATTGCTCAGCAGTGCTCCAAGGTCCCAGGTGTTTGCCGTGCACACTGCTGTGCACAGACATACAGAATAAAAAAATCTACACTACCCAAAGAATCCACAATCAAAAGAGATGAGAGAAGGCAATTATAATAATTTCTTTTTCAGATGAGGAACTAACATGTAGAATGATGAGGTGTTATTTGGAGACAACCTTCTATTTGTGCCCAATTGATTTGTTGTACAGATTTCAGTAAGTTGGGTAGAGAAAACAGAGGGGTGGTTCAGGCTAGTGCAAGCTTCCTGCCCCTGCTATCAAAACACAGAGGTTAGAAATCAAGGGTGACATTTATTATCACTAGCTGTAGAAATGGGAATAATTTTACCCTCCTCTGGGTGCACTGAATCTGCAGTAGGTCTTTGCCCACTTGATTTTTCAGCTCCAGAAAGGTGAATGTACATTACACCTGCTGGCCTCAGACAGCTGTCTTATGCCCTCCCTGAAAGCTATTACAAATGCCATTTTGTGCTCTGTAATAGATTTTAATATCTAATCCTGATCTAAGAAAATTAGTTAGATTAATTTAATAACTATGGAGAGAGCCAAGGGAGGATAGACACCTCCAAGAGCTGATTTGATCCTTCTTTATAGAGGTATATGGAAAAGATGGGATGGTTCATAATCTGGAGGTGCTTAGCCGTTTCCACTAAGAGCTGAGGAAGGCTAAAAGTTAGTTTTACACAGGATACAGATCACTGAGGTACCTAAATTCAACTGAAACCCTTCTCATATGAACACTAAGGCACAAGCAGATAAAGCTTTCCCTTTCTCCCTCTCCTTGTCCTACACTTAACATTGAAGACATGGATGGTGACATGAAGTTCTAATCTTAAGGTACTTAAATACAGTGAGGTGTTATAAAAAAAGCAAAGCAGTTCTATATATATCAATAAAAAAAAAGCTCATAATACACTTGACTGCAGACCCTTTGATGGAAGGGACTATAGCTAACTATGTTTCAACAGTTTTCCCAGTAAGATTTTACCTCGCTAAGTCCTCTCTGCTCTCTGTAGCAGTCATAGATAATAATATTGTTGGAACCAATAATTTGTGATCCCGGGGTGGAAAATATTCATATTACAATAGGATGACTCTTTCTAAAAAATGTTATCTGGAACCATAGCTATTCTACAAACAACCCAAACAGGTTTATTGTTTTGTGTAGGAAAGCCAAAAATCAGATAGTGGAGAAATATGTTTTTTCCCATATTACTTTCTGTCATCTTTCTCAGGATGTATTGCAATTACCTTTAGCTTTACTTCTGCTTATAAAGAGTGCCTGGGAATGAGGTGATGGGCTCTTAGCTGTAATTTTTTTGATAGCAATTGTCACTGTGCTGGGTTTCCTTATGGATGGTGTTCAGCTGTGGATTAGTAATTCACAGAGCACTGTCTGTGTTTGGCTTCTCAAGGCGGTGAGTAAATTTCAGTATAGCGATGTATGACCTTTTTAATCTTAATTCCTACAGGTCTTCATGGTAGGAGGCTGTCACTAAGAAAATATCCTGAGTGTGAGAAGATTGTGTGTTTAGTTACTGCATATAGAAGAACAAAGACAAGTACTTGTTTAATTTTTTCCTCATGCCCTTGAAACTATTTTATTTGGCCTAGCTGGGTTTTATTTGGCATCTGTACCAACATAGTAAACAAAGACAGGGTTTGTTCCTAAACACTGAAACGTGGTCTTCTCTACTATTTAGTTATTAATGAATCATTTTGGCCTGATCCAGCTAGGCTAGCAGTCTCTGAAATAATTCCTAGGCATGGTTAAGAGTTAGCATGGCTAGAGATCATTCTCAGCAGGTAGTTTAGGTGTTGCCACTGTGTCTTAAAAGCGTGTGCACAGACTGTCCTCAGTGATCTCAAAGTCAGAGAATAGAATCATAGAATGGTTTGGAAGGGATCTTAAGGGCCATCTAGTTCCAACTCTCCTGTCATGGACAGGAACACCTTTCACTAGACCAGGTTGCTCCAAGCCCTATCCAACCTGGCCTTGAACACTTCCAGGGATGGGGCATCCACAGCTTGTGCCAGTGCAATACCACTTTCAAAGGGAAGAATTTCTTTTCTATGTCTTACCTACATTTTCCCTCTTTCAGTTTGAACCCAAAGAGATAGACCCTGGGACTCTTCAGTGTATGCATAAAGATGGAACGATTTGAAATCCAAAGAAAATGAAAATAACACCTTTCCCTCTTTTATAGGAACATACCCAGAGATTATAAAAATATAATCCATACTCAGTGTTTTAAGGGGATGATAGTAAATTCCCTGCCAATATGCCATAGGAAAGGGTGCTGGGTTAAGACAGGTGTATGCCAAAACTGTCCTTCTGATGACAAACAGCTCAGGTGAAGCCCAGATGTTTGGGTAAAATCATTCCCATGCATAAGGATATGATCCTTTATCAAATGGGTCAGTGATCCATGCAGGCCTGTCTGACCAGCACTGCCAGGATATTCTAGTTTTTGCAGCCAAAGGCAGCAGTATGGCCAGTATCAGGATTAGCTACCTTGGCTACCCAGTTTCAGTCTGGATGATTATATGACAGATGGGTCAACTTGCCTTGGTGTGAATCTTGAGGAACAATTCATTTTTTGTCTCAGGTTTATGGAGAAATGCCTTAATCTTTGCGACTGCTCCTTATGAATCTCGTAGTTAAGAATGTCAGCTGTATTTTGAAAAAATATTTTTCCAGAATTAGCACTATTTCCTTCTTGACTTCATGCCTTTTTGCCTCCTTATCTCTGTGTAACAAAGATATCAGGAGTTATTATTGAGTCTAAGACATAACTTTTTCAGTTTGTCGAAATCAGTTCTTTTTAAATTCAAATGCTCTATGTTTAGACATTATTCTATTCTATTCTATTGAATGTAGTCTAGTCTAGTCTAGTCTAGTCTAGTCTAGTCTAGTCTTTCCTTCAACAGCAGAGGCACTTTTTGCAAATGCCACCATTATGATGGAAAAGTACTTGAATTCTTCATTTTATATATTCAAGGTTTACAAGTTCCATCTAGTGAAGTATTGTCTTTATAAGTCATTCAGGTTCTCATTGGAATTGCATAAGGTTGTGAAGATGTATAAGTACCACCAGTCAGCAAAAATGTGGTGAGGGAATTTGAATATGAAAAACAGGAGGGAAGGTAGGATGAGGAAGGCTGGTAATCCTACATGTTAAGTGTCATGATACTCACACTTTGTCTACAATGATTAACAATTGTCATTAAAATTATCTATAGCAAATCTGCATTGGATCTACCCTTATTTAACTACAGTGCTGTAAGATATGATGCATATAATACGGTGAAATTTGCTGTCTTAGTTGGGAAAAGTTTCCAGATCATAGAATAACAGAATAATTTATGTTGGAAAAGACCTCCCAGATCACTGAGTCCAACCTTTGACTGACCTCCACCTTGACAGCTAGACCAGAGCACTAAAGCCATGGCCAGTCATTTCTTGAACCCCACCAGGGGTGGTGGCTCCACCACCTCCCTGGGAAGGTCATTCCTAAGCTTGACAACCCTTTCTGTGAAGAAATAATTCTTGAGCCATATAAACCAGTAGAAATTACTGCACCTTGGCATTAATCATGTGATGCAACAATTTTCTTTCTGAGACCATATTTTTAGATGGAAGCTCCTGATGCTTAAATTGAAAGATCAAGGCAATTCATTATTGGAAAGGCCTCAACAAACTGTGATTCTTACCTCACCTTACTGGCAACCCAAACCCAGAAGGCATTCATCTAAACATGTCATGCTGACTGCTTCTAGAGCTCACAGAGAGAGATAGTCCACAGGGGACTGATTCCAACCTTTCTGAGAAGCTCTCATGTGTAGTACTGAGTTGCAATCTAGAAGAATTCCTCTCTCTAACTAGAGAAGTGAATCCAGGCACCTTTATTAAGTACCTGATGATAATTGGATGTTAAAAATTTATATGACTGCAATGAAAGTCAGGGAAAGTTCAATGAGGAGAAATCCATAGGGGTTTCCTAATGTGTGGGTAACATGAGTCAAGAATTTTATTGGCCACGAATTGTTGAAGAATGCAAAAGTATTCAAGGCGAGTACTATATAATCTTGTTCTATCTTGTGTTCTTCCCAAGGCACCTGCTTTGGGACCATTTTTTATATACAGAGATGGAGATATATGAAGATAGAGATGCTTGATCAGACTTCAAAACTGCTTTTTCTTTTGGATCTGAGCCTACAGGTTTGTGCTTGTCCTGATGCATCCTATCTCGTTCATTCCCTAAAGCTGAGTAATATGGGACAATACAATGCAGTACATCAGTCATATTATGCTTTTTTGACAGTGTCTGAAATTATGATCCTTGTAATTCCCGGAGTCAGACAATTGTAAAACACATTCGTCCAATGCTGTCCCTACTTGTTGTTGACCATTTAGAAAATAATCATTACATGTAAAATTGCTGTGCATTTAGACTTGTTGTTAAATGCAAGTCTTACCTCACTTTGTAGTATGTCCTATTTGTGGGTTAAATCATGGCTCTTTGTGGTGGGGGGAGGAATCAGTGACTCATTGGTTTTGCAGTTATTTTTCTTTCTCTCAAAATATGTCTCAAATGCCTCAAAATCACTGGAAAGACACCCCGGATAGAATTAATCTAACATAATGCTGATGACTGAAATATAAAAGTCAATCTCTGCGCTAGTCACCCTGGGCTCTTTTAGTGGTCAATGGAGAGGAATAGTTATCTTGAGGCTGTAACTGATGTTGCCGAAAGTTGAGTGTTCAAGTAGGTCAAATGAATTAAGACTGAATGTGCCTGTTTCCTTCAAGGGCAGATGCAGATGTCACCATTAGAGAGGTCTAAAGTACCCCCTGAGTGCTATACCATCCTCCCACAGTTCAAAAGTACAAGTAATGCTTGTCTAATTCACAGTCAGATTATTCTGTCTGAGTTCCACTAAGACCATAAGAACATCAGAGAGATCTAACTGAATCTCACCATCTCTCTCAGCAGGCTGTCTCTGATAGCTGTTGAAAAGCAGATGCCCAGGGAAGAGCCATAAAACCAGGGCAAGAATATCATATTTCCTCCAGCTTCTTTCCCAGCCTCTAACCATCTGTAGCTTCAGAAGTCTCTAAACCAGACATCTTTCTGATGTGTTCCGTAATGTAGGAATGTGTCCCATCTCCCTGAAAGCCAATGTTAGAGACTTAACCATGTGCGGAGCCTTTTGGGAAGGAGACTCTAATTTTAGTGGAAAGTCATCTGTGCTCTTTGGGATGTGACACTACATGTTGTATCTATTTGTTTTGTTTTCATGTGTTCTTTGCCACAATTGCAATTGTTAAAATGTTCACCCATTTTATTCTTAGAATTCTGGCATTTATTCATACTTTTTAACCCAAGCACTTGCTTCACAATTATAGAATCATACTATCCTAGAATGGTTTGGGTCAGAAGGGACCTCAAAGATTGTCTAGTTCCAACTCTGCAATGGGCAGAGACACCTTCCACCAAACCAGGTTGCTCAAAGGCCCATCCAACCTGGTCTTGAACACTTCCAGGGAGGCGCAGCCTGCTCCAGTGTCAATTG
Source organism: Acanthisitta chloris (assembly GCF_000695815.1). Lineage (NCBI taxonomy): Eukaryota > Metazoa > Chordata > Aves > Passeriformes > Acanthisittidae > Acanthisitta > Acanthisitta chloris. The sequence goes on along the minus strand of NW_008667481.1, from coordinate 55,790 downwards.
CACTTTAAAACTCAGTAAAAGAAGGAAAGTTAAAGAATGACAATCAACTAGGCCTGGCATGTGGAAAATCTGGTGATGATTTTCTGAAGTAGGAGAAGTAATAAACTAATTAGATAAAAGCTGAATCACTGTGACTGGGTGAGGGGCTGGCAGCAAGGTTTACTTAACCCATTGTAGAGCATGACAATTGTTAGATATCATCTATTGATCATGAAAGTTGTCTAGTGAATAATATATAAGACAAGTATTAGAATAACTTGTGTAGAAGACAGGGAAGAGACAGAAAGGGAGACAAGGAGATATTTTTGGAGATTGAATGCCAGTGTTAAAGACATGGATACTGATGACCAAAAACCAAAAAAAGACTTTTTTTCTACTGTGTTTACTTATGAAGCAGAAAATTAGAGTGAAGGTAAGTCATGATAAAGAGGAAAGAAAGCATATAAAAACAAAGGAAGAAACATAATTATGAAGGCATTATAAAGGGAAAAAATTGAACAAATGAGTATGGTTATTATCCATCATTTGATAGTTCTGAGACTTTTCCTTCTCATATCTTATTGTCTCTTTATTTCTCCTGCTAAGAACCAATTTCTTACCTGTTCTATAAGATTTCTGTGACTTGGTTGCTCCTTCCTGCCCTCTTTTTGACCCAGCTGAATTCTCATATATCTTCATTGCCTCTGTTAATCTCCAAGTCTCTTGCTGCATGTTACAAACACCAGACTTGTCAGTCAGAGCCTGAGTCATGAGCAAACTTAAAACAAAAAGTGAATTAAAACCTTTATCTTCACACCAATATCTCATGCATGGACTAGTCTGAAGAGCTTTGTTGCATCTTCTGTTCCTTCATGATTTGCTCTGTTTGTATTTTCATGTATCTGTGGTTAGTACACAAAAGTACTGAAATCACCCTTGAAAGCTCAACTTAAGGAAGTCTGCCCTTTAGTCAATATTGAGAGTGATTTTGTAAATTTTCAGAAACCACATAGAACTTAATACACAATTATATTCAAGTTCCAGACAGCAACAAGATTTTTTCTTATTCTTTAAAGCAAGAGAACAGTTTTCTGTATGAGAAATGTAATTTCTTTAGAATCCTACCAATTTTTGCAGCCTAATTTTAGTCTTACTCAAACTGTTAGAATGCTTTCACATAATATTAGGCTAAGTGGCAGCAGATTTCCATTATTAATGACATACTGCAACAGTGAATAGCTAAAAGCAATTATTGGAAGATTGACAATGGGCAATGAAAATAATGTAATTAATTCAAGCTACAGAGCAAATACTTTCACATAACCAGCAGCATCTTCAAACCCAGGGTAGATGATCTGCAAACAGTTCAAAACTCTCTGCAAATACTGTTTACAGCAGACAATGTGTTGACAATCAGACAAGACTGAGATTAAATAGGGTCTGGCCTTATTTGTTATTTTTGTTTGCCAAACATTCCTTTTATAAGATACACTATATTTGGGTTTATTTCGTTGTTCACACATCTCACATGAGTATCACTTTTTAATTAGCAACATTAATGAGGGCATATGACTCAAAAATCATATTAAAATCTTTTGCTGTTTAAATAGCCTAAATTTGCAAATATCTTAGCAAAACGACCATGTCATTCAGCACCAAAACACCCTCACCACCTTCTCTAAACCATCTAGCTCTGAAGGAGAATATATTACAGCACCATGTATATGAAATAACAAATAAAACAATATCTTCAATAGAAGAAAACCCAACTCTGTGTCCATGAAAAATAGTTTTTACTCTTATTACTATTAGGTAAACAAAAGAAAGGCCAGTTGAGCAAGATCTATAATGGCTTACAATATTCCCATCACAGACAACTTCCCAGTGGTCCATCCTGGAAGACACTAGCAGTGTGCTCTGTTCCCAGGAAGGGAATAGTGCTTCCCACATGCTGAAATATCGTTTAACTGTTTTTTTTTATATATATTTTTATATTTACATACCTTTGTATATATTTTGTATATATATTGTAGAAGGCAACAAAGAAGAGTCTGTGCAGAAAAGTTTGGCTTTTCTCTTTTCTTAGGCATATGGA
>NW_008667481.1:15132-53702 GCF_000695815.1 Acanthisitta chloris | reverse complement strand
CTGAAGATCTTTTACTGTATTTAGTGAAAGACAAACCACTGACACAAAATTTACACTTCTGTCCACACTTGTGGACTCTGAAGTACTGTCTACTACCAGTTATGTAAGGAAAACAGAATCACTCCTCCAGCAGGCAAGGGATGACACTGGTGAACTTGCTGCTCTAGGTCATTTGACACCAGACATATATTTCATATTTGTAGCACTACCAAAATGGGAAGGTTTATATTGTTGAAGTGTTTAAATGATTTTTTCACTAGAAAAAGCAATGCTAGTGGCCTCCCTTCAGAGAACAGGACATTGACAATTTATAAATACATATATAAATAAATTCAATTTCTTCACTGAAAGAGTGGTTGAGCATTGGAACAGGCTCTGCAGGGAAGTGTTGGAGTCATCATCCTTGGATGTGTTCAGAAAATGAGTAGATGTGGCCCTTTGTGATATGGTTTTGTGGGCATGGTGGTATTCTCCTCTTTCCTCTTCTTCTCTTGGCTTAGACCTGCTGTCTTTCTGTGATTCCAACTCCATGGCCCTTGATTCTAGCACTGACCCAGACAATATTTGATCTTTAGCTTGTTCAGGGCTCTGAAAACATGTCAGAACACCGTATTTTAATCCTTTGGTTCTTTCAGTTCTTTGGTAAGACCTTGCTCTGGCATTGTTTCATCTCCTACTTTTAGTATCTCTTGCTCATTAAGCTTGAAGGCTCCTGGAAGCAAGGACAGTCTTTTGCTGGGTGTGCGTGAAGTGTGTGGACCACTGGAGGTTCTAAATGAGGCAGTACCAGAGACAATAAAACCAACCAGATAATTGACTATTCATTTATGGTAACAGAACTGCCTAACAAATGGGGATTTTTAAACAAATACAGCTAAAAATGGATTTTTTCAATGTTATTATCAACTGCTTCTTCAACTGTTCAGAATTAGGCTTTCATGAAAAATGAGAGATTTTTAAAAAATAATATAACAAAATTAACAAAAACTATTAAAAATGAACTTTTTATTTATTAAATTAAAACATATGTTCAGAAATCCATAAAATAGTAGTTTTAAAAGCATCTAATATGGTGAAGTAGAACAACATTCCAAAGGAAATATCTACTTAGGCTTCCTTGATAAATAATCATAGAATCTTAGGATAGCTTATGTTGGAAGGGACCTTAAAGTTCATCTGCTTTGCCATGTGCAGGGACATATTCCACTACACCAGGCTGCTCAAAGCCCTATTCAACCTGGCCTTGGCCACTTCCAAGGACTGAGCATGACTGCAAGAGAGCACAGACCATTTTACAGCATTTCCAGAGATGTTAGACACTTTAAATTATTTTAAATGTATGATTGGATCCATACATGCTCCATTGCTGCCCAGCCACTTCGCTGACAGCTGTAACTCATTTTCCCTCCTTTGAAAGTCTTCAGAAATACCTTTTTAAAGCCCTGTTATCAGACCTGATTTTACCCCATTTACTTCAGAGAAAGGGATTTCTGCATTGAGCAAGTGGTTCAGGATGCCATCCTCATGTCTGGGAAAATCTGCCCTCACATGGACAGTTGTCCACCTTAGATATTTCTTGCCATGATTTTGTTGAAGCATATGGTGTGTCATAGTTTGACCTCATGGCTGAAAGCTATGGACACCGTTGGAATGGATATTTCGTAACAGCTTCAGTGGCCCTCACCATTGGCATTCACATCCCCCAGGCTAGTGTTTAGTATTACCTTTGTAGCCATGAGAAAATTGCACAGAATCTTCAGTGATCAGGGTTCCAATCCCTCTGAACTCAACAGGAATTTCATAGTCGAAATAAAAGGTAAGTAAGCTTGCAGCACGGTTTCCAGTGTACAAAACAGAAACCATCAACACACTTCAGAAAAGCACTTCTACTCTGTTTTAACTAAATGAATGATTCTTTCTACAGGAACACTGCTCTGCTTTACTCCAAGAATGAGCTTAAAACCTTTCAGAAATCAAGGCCAAGAAGTCATAATTATGTTTCAACTGTGTTAACATGTAATTATTTTTCTACATCAAATAGATGACAGAAGTGCTTTATGTTATAATTATATAATAGCAACAGAAATTATCAATGCTATGAAAGTTTATTTACTGTTATTCATTTAATGTGGTAGGAATTAAAATCCTTCAGAGATGGACTTACAAAATTCCTTACTGAGATGTATTGTTTCTTTCTGAAATGAAAATTCAATGACATTATCTTCCATGTCAAATAAGCAATTATTTATATTACACATCTTAGGTGACCACATTGAAAGCAGATTTCCAAAGCCCTTCATTTTTCTTTCCAACATGGAAACATACACTGGATGCAAAAAGCAATAATATAAACCCAAGCAACAATGTGAGTCAGCACAAACTGATTATTTGAACACATTTTCCTGAATCCTAATTGCTTTCTGTGTTCTCAAAACACCATTAGATGAAGAAATAACAATTTTCATCATACAGTAAAAGGCGATTACACCAACTTGGAAAAGATACCTTGGGAATCTTCGTATCAAGCTTGATTTACCCTGATGTTCTGCAAACGTGTACTAATCACAACAGTTTTGATTCAACTCCAACACAAAATAGAGTTCTCTGAAGTTCATTGGAGGTAAAGCTACATTTTCATGGTGGTCCCTTCTGGCCTTTAATTTATTAATCATGATCTTTTTAGATTAAAGCACCAGAATTGCCTAAATACCTTATCTTCCTCATTTCCTCCCACTCATTTTTATCTAGTTCTCTTTCTTGTTCTATATTTAAACTCCATGCCTCTTTCCACCTTTAACACATGCACTGCATTCTACCTTCTTTATCTGAGCCTGCTTGAGAAACTGGGTAGCCTGGATTGTATGGTAATGGCGGAAGAGTATTGTTGAACAAAATGAGGTTCTGTTTAGTTGTCACCTTCAGCATAAAAAGTCATGTGCTTTATTAATGGATAAAGCAAAACCCAAAAAATCAGTCCAAGATTATTCAATAGAGTAATTCAAGTGGAGCTAGTGGGAAAGAAATGCATCTGGGATCAGAAGTCCCGAAGAACTGGGAAAGTCACTCCCTGATGTTGCTTGGAACAGCTATGGCAGTGGTCAATATTGCTTCCAGGAGCAAAACATCTTACTTAAGAGACTCATTAACTCATGAATCCCAATACCTCCTTTTGCAGGAACAGCTACATAAGGGATTAAAAGGCTATCTTTGCTCTGCTGTTCTGGTCAGAGGCAGAGATCAGCTTTATGGCATCATAACCTGCACCACCAACAAATTATATTTCTCTTCCAAACAGGCAAAGAAAGTGAGGGAATTATTGGTCATAATATACCACTCTAAATCATCTGTCATTAGACTCCTTGTCTGCTTTGTCTGTATCAAGGAACCATCTCTATGAATACATTAAAAAACATGTATGGACATTGTCCCATTGAAATCAAGGGAAGTTGCTGCAGACGGTGGCTAGAACTTGTTTGCATCCACACTGAATACACCACGTAGAAATATAGACCAGATAGGAATACAGACCCAGGAGCATCATGTGGATATCAAGATGCATCTCAACCACAGAACAAGTCCCGCAAACTGGCCCCAAAATTTATCTGTTCTATTCAAGCCTCACTGGATTCGATGCATCACATTATACGTAACTAAGTTGCATACTGTGACTTTGCAGCAGTGTCAGAAAGCATGTTCTGATTCAATGCCTGACACTGGGAACTGAAGAAAATTGGCTAGAATTCTTCTTCTCCCAAACAAAATTTCCAAATGGAAAAAGAAAACATATCAGAAAAAAAGAACAGTCCAAAGGATGGTTCCGAATGACATGGGGAATGCACGACAGCCATAATTTCTTGTCATTAAATCATTTGGAAAAAATATAGACTTCCTTCCTTCCTTCCTTCCTTCCTTCCTTCTCTCCTGTCAGATTTCCCTCTTGCCCTTTTTTTTTCTATGAACCATCATGCTTTACACAGCCAGATTTTCTTTCTCTCTATGGATTGCAAACCAGTTGTTCCACTTTATAAGACAGGTCTAAAGTAAGTTGTTCCTAAAACTTCACAGAATTCCTTCATTCTTCTGTTGTAAGCTGTCTCTCATCACAGATTCTGTATGTATGATGAAGCAGAAACAGACAAGTGTGAGACAGGACTTTTTCAAGCTGAAATGTATATCAAAGCTGCATACTGTGGTTATTTATACTAATTTTGTGTAGCTTTCAGGGTATAAAGACTACACCTTGTGGTGGACATGGTAAGCAAATCCCTTTAAAACAGAATTCAGCTACTGTTGGCAAACACATGACAATCACTTTCAAGATCCCTCAGTTCCTTCAGCCGATGATGAAGTAAATAGTGGACACTTAATTGCTATCCAAAAAAAAAAAGAACAGAACAAATGCTACCACTAGTAATAATGTAAAATGCCTGTTCTACGGAGTTCCCTAGCCATGCAAAATAAAGAATTTAACAAAGAACCAAAGGAGAGAACAAACATTTTTGGTTGCATTCTCTGTACTTTAATAAAAAATAACATCATTATGGTTTTCTTATGGAGTAGAGGCACTCACAGCTAACAAACCTAAAGTTATTGGAAGAGAGCAAAGGCACAACAATATGCCATACACAGTGTCCTCATATAAAAGTCTTTTGTCTCAAAGAAACAGACAAAAGTAAATCTTCGTCCACAGACAGAATTCTACAATGAAATAGAACAGTTTTAAACTGAGAAATAAGCATAAGGACAAGACAGTGGTGAAAGAACCAAAAAGTGTGGTCCTGCAAATTTTGGGTTATGTATTTATTTATTGATTTGCTTTATGTCTTTATATAGTGCAATTAACTTCCATAAAACTTTCAAAAAACATAAATCTTTAGTCATCAGTCACCTCACTTAACTCTGGGTATCTAAAAGTTGGTTATTAAGATGGAGTTAGACTTCTACATTGTTTTTGTAGGCACTGAGAAATTCATGGCCTCCAGAAATCACACTTACTATGGAGCGAATAGTAACTTGGAATTCAGTATTCTTACTGAACTAGGCCCACTGGTGACTCATACATCCCTGGGAGCATTTAATCTGCAGTTAATTTCATTAAGCTTTGATCAGCCCTTCACGTTGCACTTTCACTTGTGCTATATAATTTTGTACTCAGAACACACATGTGCATTGCAGGAGGCTGTGGTATGACACAGCAGCTATGGAAAGTGGATAAGAGGAACTTCAACCTTTACAGACTCCCAAATTATTTAGAGCAGGTTGGGATTTCTCCCTTCGACCCAAAATGTCACTAATCAGCCTAATGACATTTTATTACTATTGCAGAAACTGCTGAGTAACTCAAAAGAGATTTATGAAGGCAGCCCTTATCCTCAAGCATTTTAAAAGATTTAAAAGATTTATATTATATTTTTGTATTTATTTCTTCTATATTTAGGATGGGTTACCTGCACACTCAGGAAAACATGCTTCCATGCATATGACAAGCAGTTTACATGCATAGGATACCACAAGGGCTACAAAATCATCAAAATTTTTCAAAATTTCTTTTTAATATTTCAAATTTTGCAACACAATTTTTAAGAAAAGTTGACCATGAGGCCACAAGTATAGCATCATCAATGCAGTTTGTTCCTAGTCTATATAGGAAGCAATAAAGTAATTTAGACAACTGCAAACTGAGTCATGTCTTTAGTCCCTTCAAATGTCACATTGTCATAGATGTAGACAAGAGTGATCACTACAAGAGATCATGGCAGCAGCCCCATCCCTGCAGATTCAGGAAAGGATGCTAAGAGACATAGGTTTCAGACAAGCCTCTCGCACAGCCATCCTTGGTGAGAGCTGGTGGCACCCTGGTAACCTGCTATGCTTTGCAGAGTTCTCAGAGTGAAATGAAGTTGGTAATGAAAGCGATCAAGAGATTTTATCTGCTATTGTGAGAGGAAGGTAAAAATAAGACACCTTACTAGTTTCAAAAAAATTTTTTCACCTGTTAGATGTCACTTGTAACTGTTTGGTTTTTTATTGCCACAATGAGATATCTCAGGGAGGGAAGTAAAGCAGAGTGGAAGATCTGAATTGCCCATTCAATGAATCACAGTCGTGTTTAGGAATTGATTAGGTTATAATGTCCAATTTATAATTCCTCTTATTTCTTTCTGGCCGAAATCCCCCGTTATTGTTGGATGCCTTTGATTCAAGTTAGTCCTGTAGATTCAACTTACTTCTGAGACTGTGGGCTGGCACCTGTGTCCTGAACTTCACTGTTAACTAGGGGTGACCCAGTTTCCAACAAAGTTAGTGGCAAGCTGCCCACTGACTTCAGTCAGCAACTGCAGTTTCAGAAACCATGTCACTTCTGTTGATGCATGAGATGGAAAGAGCTAGGGTTGACTTTCAGATCCTAACACTGAGCATGTGGGGTTGACAGCTGGAAAATTAATCTGCCTTTACCTCTCAGTATATTATCTCTACCTGCCTATCTCTATATATGTCTTCTGGAGCAGATTAAGAGAGGTTCCTCACTGTACAAGGCTGACCAGCTAATGGAATATTTTCTTTGTATGTTATTTCAGGGGTATTTTGGGAAGTGTTCAAAGCCAGGTTGGATAGGACTTTGAGCAACCTGGTCTAGTGGAACGTGTACCTGCCCATGACAGGGGGCTGGAACTAGATGAGCTTTAAGGTCCATTCCAACCCAAACCATACTAGGATTCTATGATACAGTAAGCATTTTATCTTTATCAAAGACATAGGTCTTATATTTATTTCATGCCTTCAGAAAATGTGTCTTATTTTGGGTCTTTCCTCACACTGCAGCTATCAGAGCAGTACAAACCTAATTTGTGGGATCTGAGGTATATTTTCACAGTTTAATAACTCAGTCAACATGTAGAGACTGCTCCCACATTCAATCAGGACCTCCTGCAAAAGATTGTTACCAACATTGCCTATGTCATCATGTTGTTTATTGTTAATTATTAGCTAATTAGGTGACTCTGCCCCTGTACTCGGTGCTGGTGAGGCCACACCTTGAGTACTGTGTGCAGTTCTGGGCCCCTCAGTTCAGGAAGGATATTAAGGTGCTGGGGCAGGTCCAGAGAAGAGCAATGAGGCCGGTGAAGGGACTGGAGGTCTCTTCCAACCTGGTTGATTCTATGATTCTATGCTTCTAATAAAACAATAAAATATTTTTTTTTCTGTAAGATACACTATCATATTGGCAATGGAACATGAGATAAACTAGAGATATGAGATAATGGTTTCCAGTGAATGATTAAGGAAAACATATAAAAATTAAGTCTAACGGAGCAAAAGGCAACTTCCGAGATCTTGTCATGCATATGGCCAAAGAAAAGAAACCAAGGAGAAAATACCATCTGAAACTGCTGTTTGATCATTGCAAATGGTTTCTGTGGCTGATTTTTATCATACAGAGTAGTTCAGGATGAATCTGAACAGTTACCAGACTGTAAGGCAGATTAGGAGATCCACACTTAATTCACTGAAGAAGTGCATGTTTGTGATTTAGCCATTGACTTCAGAAAGAAGTACAAGGAGAATGGATAGATCATTCTTCTTGAGGCCTAGGGGAGTTTAACTGGAAATCTTTTTTGTGTCATTTCAAAGCAGATATTTTATTTATTTCTTGATGTCTGATGGATATATGGGCAAGGATTAATCAGGCAGAATCCTAGCCCCACACAACCGTCAAAATAAAAATAGCATTTTGCTGGATATGTGAATCACAGCATGTTCCAACCTAAGGTTTATGTCTTTTATTGTAGTTATATACTGGCTCACGCTTGTGTATGAGAAGCATCTTCTGTGGAGCTGCTACATTCAGATATCCAGAGTGCTCACAACTCACAGCCAACTTCATATTTCGCTAGATTGATTGCATTTATTCCTGAATTCTCCTGAATCTCACTTTTTTCTTTCACTATTTTGTTTGAAATTGCATGTACCTTTTCCAAGACAACACAAGTGACTTATTACAAGTGGTGTTGAAGAAGTACGAGTCAATGTGACCTGGTAACAGTTGCCTTTACATTGTCACTAGTAATGTTGGATGCCCCATCACTTGGAAGTATTCAAGGACAGACTGGATGGGGCTTCGAACAGCCTGGTCTAGTGGAAGGTCTCCCTGCTCACGGCAGAAAAGTTGGAACTAAGTGACCTTTATGGTCACTTCCAACCCAAACCATTCTATGATTCTATGAAAGTTTTTTTTGGGAGGACAACAGTGGTATTAAAGCAGAGGAAAGTGAAGTAGTTTGATGTTCTTAGGGCTTTATGGAGCAAAAGCATTTTTGTTTATGTCTGAGCATGCCCACAAACAGACCTTCAGGGGAGAGCCTACAAAGGCTAATTTTTGGCCTGAAGAGGAGGATATCTCTGAACTGCCCTATAGTCAGGAAAAAGAGGGAGAGAGAGACAGGCCCCTTCAGGGAGTGATTAAGGAAATGCCCTTCCAGAACTTATTTCTCTCTTGCGACAACAGAAACAAGTGCTGGAGGTTAGCATTAGCCTTTGCTTGCCACCATCCTTAGAGTGTCTGCTGTTAGCCTAAGACCTAGGACAACTGGACCACTCACAGGATGGACTTTTACTTGGAAATAGTAAGTCATAACTCATTAAGCCTTTGGTCATGTGAAAATTTACATGCATCATTAAAGGCAATGAGATTATTCACAGCACATCACATCAGGGTCCTGCCGGCCATAATTTTTAGATCCAATTTGGAAAACCTTATATACACACTTAACTGCAGGCACATAGCAGAACTAGTTTGAACAGTTATATATGACATGATGGCTTGTTAATAACGAAATTACATTCTAGGAAAATAACTTTGTCAAAACATCTTGCTTTGGGAAAGGTTTTTCAAGTCCAAGAGAAGATTTCTGTCCAGCTATAGGCATGCTGGAAAGCAGCCAATAGCCCAGGGCTAAGGTGTTCGCCTGGGACAGGGGAGACCCAGGTTGCCTCAGCGCTGCCTCATTCAGGCCAGGTGTTTGCATTTTTCTTCCTGTGTTTCAACTAAGTGATCTGATGCCTTGGTTAACCTAAGGTGGGATGTTTCCCTCTGGAAACTTGAAAAAAGTCTTCAATTACTTCAAAAGGAAAAGGAAGCAGACTGAATTATAAAGCAGCTAGTCAGGAATGCATTCAGATTTACATTTTCTATCAAAGCATCAAGACTTCTATTGCTACAAGCTTGAGAGGTGTGTTTTTTGGAAAGACACCCTGCATAAGAGTATGTTTTCAGGTCTTAAATAGGAAAAAACTGTGTTCACTATTTTGTATTGTCTCTGGCATCTATTATTTGGTAATTTTCCATTAATTTTGAACCAATGATTGATCGTGTATCTCCTTATTATTTAGTTAATTAACATATTTACCATTTATTAATATACAAATTCAGGTTGGTGCTAACTGGTTTTATAGTCAAGAACCACATATTTACTGAGCATTATCACACTGGATCAAATTTTCATGCCCCATGTTGACATGAAGGCATATATCAGAAGAACCAGTCCTAATAGAAAGCAGCCATAAGATGAGAAAATGTCTTCCCAGTATGTTCTTATAAGTGATGCTGTCACCTCAAAAAGAGCAACTTGCTGTCAGTAAGACTGAGGAATCTGGGGTCTGTTTAATGTTGTTAATCTGTCTTTTAAAAATAAATCACAAATGGATGAAATGCTTAATAAGCAGAAATGTCATCTGCAAAGTTTTTACTTTTCTAATTTAATAGAGAAAGAGAAAATAATACTGACATCTTATTTAGATGAGTCTTCCTGCTCTATATAAACTGCAACAATGATGTTTTTCTTAAATTTTAATTCCAGTAATGCTGTTTGTTCTTATAAGTGCTTAGTTTCTGATAAAAATAACAGAAATGAACAGGGGGTTGGTTTGAATAACCACTAGCTTATTTTTGATTAGCTTGACAATTAAATGTAGTATTTCACATATAGCATTCATCTTCCTACAAGAACAATCAAAATGTTAACAGTATTGTTAGCATTATCTCTAACTCCATCGTGTAAAGGAATATCAGAAGAACATTATTATCATAAGCAAGGCAATAACTCAGTACCTTCCATAGCATGTAACTTTTGTTAAAAAAAGAGTAAAAGCAGGGAATTCTTAGTGAAGAGTCTTATTTTTTTAGGGGCAATACCTTTTAGTTACCCAACAAAATGTAGATACATTCCAAAATAAACTGATATGCAAAGGGAGTTCCATCTGAACATGAGGAAGAACTTTACTGTGCAAGTGACTGAGTACTGGAACAGATTGCCCAGAGAGGGTATGGAGTTTCCCTCACTGGAGAGATTCCAGCCTGAACACAATCCTGTGCAATCTGCTCTAGGACCTCCCTGCTTGTGCAGGGAAGTTGGACCAGATAACCCACTGTAGTCTAGCATTACTTATTCTGCCATTCTGTGATTCTGTGACATGGAAAGTTGACAAAATTTTTAGTCATACAATCTCTAAGAAAACAACTTTCTTGCAAAAACCCCACCCCCTAACACATCAAACTGCAAACTTTGATCCTCATTTCTGATGCTTTGATGAGTATAATAACAAAAGGCTGTCTGACAAGGTAGGGATGGTATTCATTGACCAGAACTCATGACTCCCTCTTCTTGGAGCATTCAGATTCACAGATGTGTCTCTTCTTGCTCTCAGTTTTTCCAGCCCTACTGAAGTGGTTCCTGTTTAGGAGTTTCCCTATAACATCAGTAGGGATGTTTTCTGCTTCATGCCTCTCATCCATCTCACTCATTCATCTTTACTGACATCTTAGATTGTTCCCAGAGATCAATGAAGTTTACTTTGGAGTCCTCTCAGTAGAGTCTCCAGTTGTTAGACTTGTAGATAAGCAAGGGGATTTTGACAGTTTTCTGGCTAATTTTTGTGAGACTTAGAATAAAGATCCAGTGAAACAAATAAAAATGAAAGTGGAAATACTTCATGGAAGAGCCATGAAGAAGAGCTTTAGACTACACTGGATGTTGGTTGAGGGAACACAAAGTATGGTAGGTATGGGTTTCAATAGGCCTGAAGTCTATTGAGATGCTGGAGTGTGTCCAGAGAAAGGCAACAGAGCTGGGGAAGGGTCTGGAGCACAGGTCTGATGCGGAGTGGTTGAAGGAGCTGGGAGTGCTGAGCCTGGAGAAAAGGAGGCTCAGGGGGGACCTTCTCACTCTCTACAGCTACCAGAAAGGAAGCTGTAGCCAGGTGGGTGTTGGTCTGTTTTCTCAAGTAACAAGTGACTGGACAAAAGGAAATGGCCTCAGGTTGTGCCAGGGAAGGTTTAGATTGGATATTGGGAAAAGTTTCTCCACTGAAAGTCTGGTCAGACCTTGAAAGAGGCTGTCCAGGGAAGTGGTGGAGTCACCATCCCTGGCAGTATTCAAAAAAATGTGTAGATGTGGTGCTTAGGGACATGGTTTGGTGGTGGACTTTGCAGTGCTGGATTAATAGTTGGAGTTGATGATCTTAGAGGCCTTTTCCAAGCTCAATGATTTTACAATTCTAGGTCCACCTTAGCTCTATTTTGACTCTAGCACTTGCTAGAAAATAAAGAAGGAAGAAGAAAGAAAGAATAATGAGTGAGGATTTTAAAATAAGTTCAAGAATATAATTTTAAGCACAAAAGTATCTCTGCTACTTCTCTGATGTCAAATACTTTCTCAAGAGCAAACTCTATATTAGTGAGCAGTCTGCCCTGAAATATAGATCCCCTGAAAAGTTCAGATATTTGAATCTTGAGCAATCCTACAGCTGTCAGTTAAGACACTCCATATTTACCCTGATTAACTGTGATTACTCTCTGCCTCTATAAAAATAAGCAGACAAAAATCTGTTAGAGCATACGGCTATGAATGCTGTGTTCATGTGTAATTCTGAGTAGATCATTAAGGTCAAGAGGCTGGAGCTGAATATATATGTACAGGTTTAAGGCTCTGGGCATCAACTGTTATTTAAACTTGCATTTAGCACATAGACTAACACTGCAGTCGTGTCCTTGAACATTAAAGCAATGCATTGTAATGCTAAACTGATAAATCAGCCTGCAAATACAGCCTGAGAAATGTTTGTATGGCAAGCGACAACTCTGCTGGGTTCTCTTCTGCAAATAGAAGTGTTTTATAAGACAAATGGTCCAAATTGTTTGGTCTGTGTAAATCAGCAGAGTTCTGTGATATTAACAGAACTACACCAATTTCCATCTGCCCAGAAACTGACATTCTTCAAAGAAAGGAATGACTCTTTATTTACAGTTTCAGCCAGAAAAATTCATTACCTTGAAATCCTTAAGCTACATTTGAAGAGAAATTATTACCAAAAAGGTGCTGCTTTAATAACCATGTACCCAGCTCAGGAAAAAGCCTCTGCAGTTGTTTTCCCTTCCTGCACTTTTTGTTGTTCCATTTACTGTTTATTTGACCATATCTTAATTTAACCCTAATTCAACTTTGGAAGCTTAGAGATTGGGATGGGGATTGCTGTAAGGCTATGATTTACTATCTGATTTTGAAAACTGAGTAAAGCAAATAAAATAGACATATGTAAGCCATGTTTTATTGCCTTCTTAATGGAATGGATGTTAAATATTAGAATTATCATTGGGTTTAATGGTTTCTTTTAAAAACCAGCAGAACCTGTGTGCTTTCACAGCTTAGAAATGCCCTTGTAAAGCTTAACAACACGCTTCCCATGTTTGAAAAAAAAAAATTTGCAAAATATGAAAACGAACTTCATTTTACCTTAAAGCCTGAGAACAGCAGACACCACCTTGTAAAATAAAACACTTTTGAAATGATTTGCTGTATGCTGTTGATGGTAGATATAATGTAGACTGCACTACAAATACCTTGCAAAACTCTGTTTTAGAAGGAAACTAAAATCAATAATAGATCACAACTGAAAATCTACAGTGAATCAGTAAATACAGTTCACCTAGATCAATAATTCTCATTTTTTAATGTATTAGCAAAAGAAAAACTATCATCTGTTAAACTGAGTTTAATGGATTAACAGGATTGAGAACATTTTACTTGGTTTTGCTGTGTTTCTTGTAGTTTCACTGTTTCTAGGATGTTGGATATTTAATGTGTGAGAACAATGAAAGCTTAAAGTAAAACTTTAATTCTGCTTATGGGAATAACACTCGAAATTGTAAAAAAAAAATTGTCCTTTTTATTCAAATCTGTCTCCTTTACATTCTATTTGTCTGGTTTAATGTATGTGTGTGCTTATAGAAATGTACCATAGATTTATTCAGTTCTACTACAAGACTGTTCTCTTTAAAAAAAGGCACATTAATAAAACACCACCCCAACCTGTTCATCTTCAAGTAGAGTAAACAAAAACAGCAGAGCTGATTTTATGTATGTTTCTACATGCAACTTATTTTTATAAGAACATATCAAGCTGTCCCCTATAGAAGGCTCTCTGTAAACATGTTACACAATTCTACACAGCTGTATGTACTTTGTACTTTGCAAACTGACACACCATAGCTAAAGATCCACACCACAGATAAATGCCACAAAATCCTCCACCCATCTTTGAAGCTTTAGTTTTATTTAGATTACACAATGAGAATAATTCTAGTAGGGAAATATCTCATGCTGAATGCACACTCTGAGATATTTTCTATTTAAAATGCCACTTCTTCTATTTAAATGACTGGATTAATAGACGAAATTATTGTTGTGGTAACTCTTGGAATGAATTTTAATAACAATTAAAAATTGTCTTCTAAAAAACTTGCTGCCTACAGTCTTCTCAGTGAGTGTGATTCTGAACACAGTAGCAGCAGACCAGACTGGAGATTTCATGTTACTTTCTGCATTTCAAGCCTTAATATTAAACACTTTTCCTTGCCTAGTATTAGTTTCATATGTTAATATCATTTTTTATTAACATAATACAAATATCACTTGCAGTACTACATCCTTCATTGCTAGCGGCTTTCATATCAAATGTCACAGCAAATTTTATTTTCTCTAATAGATTACGACTTGTACATTGTATTAGTGAAAGTGAACATTATTACAGGATGACACTAAAATTAAAGAACATACTGTACAACAGCACTAACACTCTGCTAAATTCCCTGCTCCTGCCGACCCACTCTCTATCTCATCCCACCCTACAAAATGCTAGCAGGAGTTCTGTTAGATATTTTAGTGCTTCTTTGGAGAAAACTTCACCTTTCAAGAACCTCACTATATCCATTGTCAAAATATCACATTATACAATTCACTGGAAGTGAACTTATTGCTAAATACCCATTAGGTTCCCAGGAGATGCCTTACATTAATTGTTTAGTGAAAGCACCCTTAGGCTATCGCTGGGGAAGAACATTAAATGCATAAAAAGAGAAGTTGACAGAGATCCCTGTAGAACAAGATACATCTACTGGCTTCAAACTTCTGCAGGAAGAATCCTGCGAGTCGTTGCTCAAAATGGTCATTTTGGGGTTATTTTTCCTGCTGCTCCTGCAAACACAACTGCAATAAATCCGAAATAAAAATGAATACTTCATCAGCAGAGAGTCTTTAAAAAGTGATTCTGAAAAGCCAAGCTGGGGGTGGTAAACAAAGGGGGGAAAAGGGAGGCATTGTTGGGCATTGTTCTGAGTATGAGGTGTTTGTCTGGCTTGTGGAAAGAATAACAAGGGAAAAAAAGTTGGAGAGCAGTGAAACTGCAGAACTAATGCTGCAGATGAAATGGAAACTAACAAAAAAAGAGATGGTCAGGAGGGATAAGAGGGAAATGAAGAGAGAAAAGACAATCAGGATGCTCGAGTGAGCAGTATATTCAAGAAGGCTGTAGCTAAAATGCCAGCAAGCTGTTCACCAGTGAGAGTCCAGTTCAGAAGGGAATGGGAATTATCTTAGCAGTGAGGCACATCATATTTTCCTATCTGCTTCCTACCATGCTCCCTTAACGTTGTATTTTTTTCCTAATATCGACAGCTGATAGATCTCTTGATTATACATTTCATATAATTTAATCTATTTTACTATACCTTGTATTTTAATCACCTCTGGAATGATTCTATATTGTATCCCATATTTTTCTCACCTCCGAAAAGCAGAATTTGGGGTTTGGTACTGCTGCCAAAGCACCACAAGAGGGGGCACTAGTTAAACAAGACGCAATCGTGGAATTTTTACTTTTCCCAGTTGATTTTTTTTTCCTTTTGTCACTCATAAATACAGGAAAAAAATTCTCTTTCCTTATTGCACTAGAATATGGTGCTATTATGCTAAGAACATTCATTCCTATTGGGATGATTCATGGAAGAGTAGCTCCCATGAAGATATATTGCAAAAAGGGACACAGAAACCTGAGCGTCTTAGAAAGTAATTAGCCAAATAAAATTCAGTTTTTGTTTACATCCTCCTTAAGAAAAACCTGAGACGAAACTCAAATCTTCTTTATTTGGGACTGAGTCTTCAAATCTGTCTATAATTGAAAACATGGGGCTTCTGGATATTGAGATGTGTCTCTATTTTGAACTGTCAGTGCCTCACAGTTTGTGTAGTTATTTGTCTCTGTAAAAAGTGTACACCAGTTATATATCTCCAAGCTTTATTTCTATTTAGCACTCATTTTCTGCAGGTGAAAATGCCTGCAAAGCTGTAGAAATCAAGCATATGTCTTTTGATTCTTTATAATAGCTGTCTGTCTTAGAGGCTTGTATGTCTTTACTAAACCTCTAAGCACTTCAGTCTGTTCAGGATTTATCTCCAAACAGACCAAGAAGATAGAAGCATTTTTATATAGTTTTGCATCTGTAAAGCTAAGGCAACAAAAGTCTGAAAACACAAAGACTTTCCCACTGAAATCACCAGACTTCAGGCAATTCCATATATGTAAGTAGCTGAGCCTAGATATTTTTGCCCCAAACCACTAGAGATGTCAAGAAACCAAAATGAGGGATACAAAGTCCTAAACTGGAATATTAAATTATTTCTCTGCAAGCAAAATACCAGGTCCTAAACTGCCTCTCTTCAAATTTGCACCAACTTTATCAAAGTGCAACTCTCCAGGTTCATAACTGAGCTACAGGAATCTCACATTCCTAAATAACTGATGCAATGTGAGGAGATCCAGAACTAATATTTACATTTCTTCTGTGATTTTATGGGTTTTTTTCTCCACTAAAGTTGCCAAATCCGGCTAAATAGAGCACTTCAAACTTAATTATGACACTGTGAAGTCCATGGGGCATTTCCCCACCAGTTTCCCCATGTTAAAGATTTGGGCAAATGAGGACAGTCACTTAGGAAAAGGGTTTTCCTGTTTTCAGGTATTGCCATGGGCTTTGACTCCAACTTGCCCCAGTACAAGAATTATTATGCAGCAGTAACCAAATTCTAGCTTGGTTTACTATGGAAGACCAACAGGCTATGGAATGAGAAACCATCCCTCAGGATGCATCCCTTCTCCAGTCATGCTGAGCAGCACTGAAGAACTCATTTCAGTGCCTGTACTGGGGAGTCCAATGCATTTCTCATGGCTGGATTAAAATAAGTTTGCAAAAATGGCAAATATCTCTCAGAAAAAGGCATTAAGCTGACTAAAAGGAAAGAAAAGTCAGTGGTTTCATTTTTAGTTTAGATGTTAATTTCATTTAAACATCTCCAGAATATCTTACAGGATTGTTTCATGGCAGTTTGATCTGCATTTACTGTTCATTACAAGTGAAATGATGAGTTTCTTCTCACACTCACCTTGAGCCAGGCTTTATGTACATTGCACAGAAAGGCCATCAGCTTGTTGGAGTAAGTCCAGAGGAGGTCACCAAGTTGATTAGAAGGTTGGACAACCTCTCCTATGAGGAAAGGCTGAAAGAATTGTGTTTGTCCAGCCTGGAGAAGAGAAGGCTTTGGGGTGACCTAATTGCAACCTCCAGTACCTGAAGGCAGGCCACAGGAAACATGGAGAGAGACTATTTACTAGGGACTGGAGCGACAGGACAGGGGGAATGGCTTCACACTGAAATTGAGTAGGTTTAGATTAGATACAGGAAAAAATTCTTTACTGTGAGGGTGGTGAGGCACTGGTAAAGGTTGTCCAGAAAAGGCTGCCCAGAGAAGTGTTCCACCCCTGGAATTGTTCAAAGCCAGGCTGGGTGGGGTACTGAGTAACCAGGTCTAGTGGAAGGTGTCCCTGCCCATGGCAGGGGGGTTGAAACTAGATGACCTTTGAGTCCCTTCCAATCCAAACCATTCTATGATTCTGATTCCATGAAACACATCTGTATGAGTCAGAGCACACAATGGATGGGAATGAGATGGACCATAAGAATGAGAACCAGCCCTCTGATCAAGGACTGTCACTGGCAGCCAGACAGGAATGTGAAAAGAAGGAAAGCTTTCATTTTCATGGTGCTCTGGGTGATTCATGGGGTGAATGCTCTGGCTAATCAGAATCAGTCACCCACAGCCCTTGAGGAGTGAGGGACACTCTCACAAGCCTCCTTTGGAAAAGGACATGATGCTTCTATCTAGAAGCCTTGGACTAAGAGTATTTACCCAGAATATGGGTTAAGGCTCTTCTCTCTATGAGGGCACAGGGTGAAACCATTCCTACCTCGCCAGTGAATCCCCTAAGGACCAGTTTGTATATCAGCATTTCCACAATGAGGTGATTTGACAAATAAGTTGTCACGGTGCTGTCAGCTGAAATTTCAAAAGGGACTGGATTCTATATCAGGATAAGCTACAGGACATTTATCAGGACAGACTACATTGTCCAATGGACAACATTTTGTAATGGACCCAGCAGCTGAGCAAACCAGGCAGCACCATGCTTGAAATGCTGTCAGATTCAGAGCGTATGAAAGATCCATAAGAAGACCTTTGGAAGAGTTGCACAAGCATCAGGCTTGGTGTGAAAAAAATCCCAAGGATGAATTAAGAAAAAAAGAGTGTTACTATGATATTTGAGCAAAGAAATTAGCAGTGTAAAATGCAGTCTAGAGGTACAGTTTGTCTTGCTGGTGATATTCCAGACAATTTCCCAGAGTGTAAAAGCACAGGAATCTGCATCAAACCAAAACTCCACTTAACCTATGTCCTGTCTCTGATTGGTTCAGAGAAATGCATACAGAAATCAAAAAATTTTCCTTGTCATGTCTACCAAGACTCTGGGACTTCTCTTGCTTGGGGATGTTGAAAGACAAGTTATAATGATGCCTCCAATGGACTTTGTTCATTAATTCACCTCATCACTTTTTAAATCCACTTGGCATTTGGACTCCACAGCACATTGCATTGAGGATTTCCAGTTTAACTGTGCATGGCAAATGCAATAGTTTTTTCCACAACTCAGACAGGCAGGACACAGTTTAATTTGTGGATACCAATTGACATATGGGTATTGACTTGTTGAATCCTGTCTGCATTGAGACACTTTGTGGCCCAATCAAAACTGTGAAGTGAGACAAATTTACCGAAGAATATTGGGCAGGCAATTCAGTCAATCTAAATCCTTCTTCTTTGGGCATTTAGGCACCTGAATTTCATATCCATCACCGACAAAAACTACCTCCTGCCAGCTACGTTTCTGCTCTCCCTACAGCTAAGATCCTAAACTCAACAGTAAGTACTGTGTTTGGTCTTCCGGAAGATTGCTGTCAGATCCTTTATTATTTTTCAGTTTTAGACAAAAACCCCCACTATAATTCTTTTTTTTTTTTTTTTGAGCAGACCAAGAAACGTAATTTCCCTGCTGTGATGGCTCATTTTTTCCCCCCTCTTAATAGCTAAGCTAAGGATTGCTACCTCTGTCCAGAAAGCAAACAGCCAGGGTTCTACATCCTCTCTGGCAGGAGAGGTTCCTAAACAGCATTTCCTTCATTTCATAGGAATGCCTTAATCAGGAGACATTCTCAAAGGGGAAGCATCCCTGTTTCTGAAGGTTATCACTCAACACTCAAGAATTAATGTCCTCAAGCCACAAGGAGCTCAGAAGCCTGACTCTTAGAACAGGGACAGAAACGAGGTGATGGACCCATCTCCCAGGGCTGTGTCCCTTGACTGTGACCACAACATAATTTCTAATTGTGGGATGATTATTCTGAAGATTAGAACTGTTGCTATTAGCATATATATATTTAGAGAGAACAACCATTACTTTATTAGACCCTTATTCTCCCTTAGGTATGGGTAGCTGAGCATCTGACAGAAGCACAGGCATTTTGGTGCATGAAGCTTAGGTTTTTCACTAATGCACCTTGAAAATCTTCATGACCATTTAGTTTCTGGGCCAGTCTGATGGTTTAGTGCTGATTTATTCGTAAAGTATAGAGATTCACTAAGTGAGAGGTCTTCTTCAGCAGCTACCGTTGTAGTTGTACTACTGCATGGTGGTTACCTACACATCACATGGAGCATCTGTTGCTTCTTCCCCCTGCTAGGCTACATTCTTAATTTGCGTAAAAGCATGTAAAGGTAGAAGATAAAAATTGGGCATTGTTCAGTGTTCTGAAGTGGAGGGAATTTATGATGTCAAGTCACATCATATCAATTTCCAGCCATGTAGTTATAAAAGTTTTTGACTTGTTCCTCTGTGTTAGAATTACCTCCTCTGGAAAGTGGAGACCTCACAACATTTTCCCGATATTGGCTTAAACTATTCCTGTTGACTAGACTGGTTTTCCAGAAAGTTTTTCTCAGAGAAAGACTGAGTAATAGAAAAGAGGTCTATACTGTATTGGTTTTAAGACTATGGTTTAATGGCAGGCACAAATCAATCTAGTCTAAGTCCATGAAACTAATTGAAGGAGCACTTCCTTCTGAAGCATTTCTGTTTATTTTCCTTATTCTGAAATGTCAATCATGTAGTGAGTGATCAGGTGGATCATAAAGACTCTGGATGAAAACTAAGGGGTTTTTAGATCTCTTTTGCATTCAGAAGAATGATTTTCCTTGTATCCTGATTCTTATGTTTCTAGAGCTCTGTGATGCCACAACATAGGCTGTTGACAGCTGGTGATGAGGATTGGATCTCCCCTTTGAAAACAGCCTCAGATTTCCTTAAATTCACCATGAAAATAAACATTTGTGCAGGAGAGTGAAGCCTGTTCTAGCCCTTTTTCTAGCTCTGCTGTGTACAGTTCTGAGCCCCCCAGTTCAGGAGGGATATTGAAGTGCTGGAGCAGATCCAGAGAAAAGCAATGAGGCTGGTGAAGGGACTCGAGCACAAGTGCTATGAGGAGAGGCTGAGGGAGCTGGGAGTGTTCAGCCTGGAGAAGAGGAGGCTCAGGGGAGACCTTATCACCTTCTACAACTACCTGAAAGGAGGTTGTAGTCAGGTGGGGGTTGGTCTCTTCTCCCAGGCAACTAGCAGTAGGACAAGAGGGCACAGACTCAAGCTCTGCCAGGGGAGGTTTAGGTTAGATACTAGGAAGAGATTTTTTACGGAGAGAGTAATCAGGCATTGGAATGGGCTGCCTGGGGAGGTAGTGGATTCATTGTTCCTGGAGGTTTTAAGATGAGATTGGATGTGGCACTTAGTGCCATGGTCTAGTAACAATGATAGGTTTGGACTCAATGATCTTTGAGGTTTTCTCCAACCTTGTTGATTCTTCATACAGTTGAAAGAGACACTTCACTGGGACTTAGCTCAGGAGCTTAGGTCTATGATCACTGTTATGAGGATTAAAACACTGAAGACTGATCTGGTAAAGACAAAAGCAAAACACAGAGCTACATTTACAAGGAGCTTTGTAAAATATCCACCTATTTTTCTTGGAAAAAACATTATTTGTACTTCAGAGGACTAATTTCTGTAAAGTAATATTTATATTTGGGTGCAAACTGATTTTTGCTGTTGGATATCCACTTAAATCGACAGCTGAGAGAACCAGACAGGCAGAGTCTCACAGACCTGAGACCAGTGTACCCCACAACATGAATAGATGCAGATTCTTTCATCTAGACAAAACCATAATAGCATGTACTGGAAGTATCTACCAACAGTAGATGCTTATGTTTCCTGTGGGGTATATCTCCTGCTCTTGTTCTCCAAGAACACCAGGCCCTTGGACAACAGGGTGAGGATTCACCTTACCAAATTCAAACATTTACAGCATAGAAATAAAAATCCATGGTGCTCATTATAGCATCCCTGAGTAATCAGTGGAAAGAAATAAGCTCTCTGGGTTGCTACAGGTTTCATCTTAACTCAGGTATTAAAATAGGCCATGTGAATCAAATGAAAGAATCAGATTGCACACTTGCTACCAAGTATCTTTTCTGCCTTTTATCTGCACTAAAAAAACCTGACACTACAGTGCTCAGATAGGTAGAAGCTTTTAGGATTCATCTGCTACATAAAGAAAAAGAGAGAGGGAGAAAACAGTTGGTTTTATGTGGTATTACATACATTTGACTCCATTTTCATATTGATTGTATATATAAAAAAGGGAAAAAGTAAATAAACATGAGGAGGATAATGTCCTAAATTGAGTTTTATCACAAGTGCCTCCTGCTGGGATTTGAGAGAAAAACCTTCCCTCGCGGGGACAGAAAAATATCATTTTAGTTATGGCCATATTCTTCCTTTGGACCCTCCTCATCAGCATGCCAATGCATGTTATTCACTGCTTGGAGAGACAATAAAATCAAAGGGCCCATCTTTAGCAAGAAACAAGCATGTTCCCAACATTTACACTACAGAGATCCTGGCCCTTAATAAAACCTACATCCAGTAGCGAAGTTATCAACTGGAGTTGTGCTCATTTTCTTTTATACGCAGTGAAGGGGCACAATATATCTTTCCCAGCAGCTGCGAAATTAATGCTACAACTAAAATGACATTCCGCGTCTCAATGAATGATTTCCTGTGGGGTTCGGATAGTGGCTGTGACGGGAAGAGGTGTGATAATGGATCTCAGTCCATAATGCATTTATCCCCAGGTGCACTTGCTCAATCTGTTCCTTGTGCAGCATTTTTTTGGGCTTAGTAGGACTTTTAGGGTTTTATTTCGCAGCGCTGAGGTGAATGGTTAGGATTCTCTTGAAAAATGTACAGAAGTGAAGGTTTCTGTCTTTGTGAGGTTGTGTGGAAGGAGACTGAGTTTCTTTGCTGCTTCCAGAAAGGAAATAAATTATATTTTTCAATAGTACTGCAAAAGAGAGATGTGCTAACAATGCTTTTAAAATAGGGAAACTGAGGCACACCACAGTAAAACTTCATAGGCAAAGGCAGGTTGCTAACCCCTAGTTTTAGCAGTCCTGTGCCATTCTTCTCTTGCAAGGGGAGCAACACTGCAGGAAACACATCTTCTTTCATAACCCAATATAAAATAATTTCTAAGCATGCTTTGGATTAAGGTTTACTTATATTAACTACTGAAAAAGGACTAATACATGATTAATAAATATTGTAAGCATGTTACAGTCCCAAGTAACATTTCTCAAAGAGGACAGGAAGAGCTGCAACAGCTTTTTTAAGCAGTAGGTTGCACGTGAGAAGGTTACCCCATTAGACTATTCAGGAATCTGCATTAAAGGAATTAAGCACTTTTGAAAACAGCTCCTTAAAAATGAAATAGTAATGCAGTTGTTTGGTTTTCTGTGAAGAAGGAAAATAAGCAGAGAGGCAGAACAATGTCTTAGAATGAAATAGAGAGAATCTTCATTCCATACAACTGGCTGGCAGAATATTATAAGTTGAAGACAAATGTGGTGGGGTGAAATGGTGTCTTCAGGTTAATTCTGTGCTTTTTAAGAGGGAAAAATGCACCTGTTTTGCTTTCATTTCATTTAAGGAGGGTTATTGACAGTGTCACATGCACTGCCACTTGATTATCTTTTAGTGGTTTCAGTAAATCACATTAGTACATTATTATAACTGCATGCACACTGTTATCCATCCCTATCCCTGGAAATGTTCAAGGACAGGTTGGATGGGGCCCTGAGAAACCTGGTCTAGTGGAAGGTCTCCCTGCCTATGGTAGGGTGTTGGAACTAGATGATCTTTAAGGTTCCTTCCTACCCAGGCCATTCTCTGATTCTAAGATTCTGTATCGCAAAACTATTAGTATATTATATTGTTTTATTAGTGCTATTGCACCTCTGAAAGCTGTGATGTGAAATTTCTGGGCGGAGGGAGTTTAGGTTTTTCTGGAAGCCACATGAGCACAGCTATCCACTGACTTGGAAAACTGCACAACCCTCATCAAAGATGCAGTAACAGGAGAAGAAATTGAATAGATTGGTGTCCTCTGTAACATCTTCCTTTGGGTTCACATGGTGCTGAGAGCTATAAAACTGAACCCCACCTGGCTACAGCCTCCTTTCAGGTAGTTATAGAGAGTGATAAGGACCCCCCTGTGCCTACTTTTCTCCAGGCTAAACACCCCCAACTCCCTCAGCCACACCCATAAGACTAGTGCTACAAGTCTCAGCACATCAGGCTGCCTTGGTCCTGGCATAAACTGACTGACTTGGCAGTGAAAACTCCTCTGCTCCATCTAGAAATTCCCCTATGGTCCATGCATTTCCCTGTAGGAGGCTTTGTGAAGCTGTTCTGGGTGAAGAGATACTGAACAGCTAAAACCAAAGGCTCCTTCAGGAATTTAGAAAGAAATTCTTCACTGTGACAGTGGTCAGGCACAAGTTGCCCAGGGAAGCTGTGGTTACCCCATCCCTGGAAGTTTTCAAGGCCAGGTTGGATGGAGCTTGAAGAAACCTGTTCTAGTGGAAGTTGTCCCAGCCCATGGCAGGGGGGCTGGAATGAGATATCTTTAAGGTCCCTTCCAAGACAAACCATTCTGTGATTCTATGATTCTGTGATGACTCCTGATCTCCCCAAATGCCACGGGATTGCTGGGGAACACATGTTGTAAAAACACAATATATAGCAGAGTTCTCTGCCGCTGTAAGTACAGGTCTGTGTCACTCTCTAGAAGGCTGAGTAACTCCAAAAATGCAGGCAAGGGAACAGCTGCTCCTACACAATGCTGTAAGAAAAAAACTGTTTTTATGGGGGAAAAAATCCACAATTATCCAACACAACTCAACTTTCTGAATCCAGCTCACCTAAGCTCTTTTTTTTTTGCTCCTTCCATGAGCAAAATGAATGCTGCAAGCACGCACAGTGCTAATGGTCTTTTTTTCCCATCGCTTCCCCTTGCTCCCCTAACCGAAGGCAGAACTGCCGAGACTTCAGGAGCCTCTTCATGCTATCACTTCACAGGCTGGAAGGTGACAGCTTCGCCAGGGACTAATGCAGGGCGACATAATTGAATGTGGCCTGCAGCAAAGCAGCTGCCTGGAGCCACTGTTGATTGTAGCTGTCATCAGGTGGAGTTTGCTGCCGAAAAATACGGTCCGGAGGAATGCGGCTCTGGCATGCAGCTCCACACTGATAGCTTATTTACTCTTAGCCACTACAACAGGTTTGTAGTTAATAATTGTCACTCTCACACTGTTGAGTGAGCACAGATGCTCAAGTTCTGTATCATCAATAATCTTCCTAGTAACCTGGTCTCAGAAATTAAACAATGGCCCCAGTATTCCCATTTTCTGAGGGTATATTGTGTGTTTCAGCATGTCATCCTCTTTTTTTTTTTAATGGAGAACCTTAAATGATTTTAAAGATATTTCCTATGCCTGTTTATTTAACTGTCACAGGATGTGGGAGAAATATAATCTGCTAAATTAGGCATGAAAAACTGTACACAAGGAGAAGGCTCCCTGATTTCTGCCTTGAAAAAGAAGTGGCTTTAATTACAAATTCAGATAAGAAGCAATCACATCTTCCATTTATCCTGCTTTTTTCATTTCAAAGGATCTCACCACGCTGAACAAGCAATAGGTTTAATCTTTTTTCCTTTATTTGGAGATTGTGAAGTGCAGGAGTATGAGAATATTTCATATGAACAAGGCTTCAGGATCTCCCTCTTAGATGCAGTAAGTAATGTATAGCTCAGACAACACTGATCTCTGCTACTTAAATCCTGCCTTAACTCTTAGTGTAAAACTATGCAAGCCCCAGGTTGAACTTCATCCTTTTTTTGATCACCATTATTCCTAACACATTATAAATTGCCCATACAATATTTGAATTTAGTATACAAAATATAGTATCCACAGAACCATATACCAAATATATATTTAGAATATTTAAGACACCTTATTTATATTTAAATATAAAATACAAACCCTGGTCTCTATTAAGAAACATACAGAGGTAGAACACTCAGCTCTCAAATTTTGCAGATAATATATTACTCAAGTTTAAGCATCATTTTACTTTAAATACTTGTCATTTGCATTTAAAAAAGAAATCTTAATGGTGTAACTGGCCTTTAGACATCCAGTTCTACCAATTCACTTGGTAACTAAGGAGGTGCAGGTACATCAAAGTACTTAAAATGAGTTGATTAATAAAAAAGAAGTAGAAGAAGAGATATTGGAGAAAAGAAATGAAAAGAAGAATCGTCAATCTGTGCCTGCTGGATGGTTTGATTTGGTTGCTTTGCTGTTTGCACCTGCTTGGATTCCTACGATTTTATCAAGGGGTTAGCTACATCTGCAACATTGCAGACATGTTTCTTGCTGGGACACGAGAGTTGTGCATCCCTTTGGATGCCTTCATGAGGCTCTGTCAGCCTGTAGCACCTGGGCCAGACCAACTGCAGGCTCAGGAGGTCCCAAAAGGTTCTACAAACTGAATTTTAACTTGCAGTGATCTCTTCCCAAGGAGTTTTTGGGGTCCTTCATCTGGGTTTTGCTTACTTTGGATTTGCACTCAGTCCATCTCCCCAACTCTATTATGGTGGGGATAAATGAGACGGCAATTAAGCCCGTTATTAAAATTATTGACCTTGTTGATTCTAGTTTCCATCTGCAACCATGTTATGGATGCTCCTTTAATTTGTTGCTAAGGGAACTGAGAGCAACATTTTGTCCTTTGTCTTGATTCTGAACTTTTCCTACACTGCTGCAAATAAAAAATAAGTCTGGTATGAAATGGGTGCACAATAAGAATCTCCATTGTGCTTATCCCATCTAGGAACCCCCTGAATGAAGGCTGTGGGTTGGACTCGGATTTTCCTTACAGTGGTTTCACAATGATGTAAGTTTAATGACTTCAGCATAGTTGCTGCTGGTAGATGCCCTCACAAGGAATCAAAAGTAGAACTGTATGCTCTTTTGCAGGGCTCTTCTGCTGCAGACAGAAACAAAAGGTGTTTCTTCCCAAACCTCAGTTACTTAGTCGGTTGTGAAATATTTTTCCCCTTCATTGACAGAACTGGATCTGCTGTTTATGAAAAGCAAGGGAAATATTTCTTCCCTTCCTTGTCAGAACTGGATCTGATGTTTTTGAAAAGCAAGGATTAATTATACAAGGTTTAGCCACAAACATCTGTTTTTTCTGCCTTTAAATAAACATGTCTCTTCAGCTGGTACAGAGAGTTCTCAGGGAAGGGAAGAGCTGTGCACTGCAAAATAACACTGTGAGTTCACACGAGTGGTCTGATCATCTTGTCAGGGATGATTGTGTACCTTACCCAA
The DNA here is from genome assembly GCF_000695815.1 of Acanthisitta chloris. NCBI lineage: Eukaryota > Metazoa > Chordata > Aves > Passeriformes > Acanthisittidae > Acanthisitta > Acanthisitta chloris. The sequence continues at coordinate 27,129 of NW_008667481.1, read as the reverse complement.
AACACAAGGAAGCAATATTCTCATAAACAGTAAAAAAATATATTTTTAGTAGGAGATCATGATGTCAGCTCAGCTGTCTGCTTGTATTTAGATTTTGGGAGCTTGCAAGAGGATTAAAACCACTTGTTTCTTCTCTTTCTTTCTTTCCCCCTTTTTTTTCTTTCTTTCTTTCCCTCTTTTTTTTTTTTTTTTTTTAACTTGTCACTGCAATAAAGTTGGCTGTGGCTCTGGGGAGTCCTCTGTAAAGTACAACGCCCTGGGCTATGGGAGATGGAGCCCTCAATAACTGATATGAAAGGTCCTTAATTAAGCACTTAGCATTTCAAGGCAGTTATCACGGGTAGCCCACAGACCGAGCTGGCAGTCCGTCACCACCGATAGGCCACCTACATGACTAACATGAGTTGAGTCGAGTCTTTTGTACTTGAGGCGAGGAGCCCCGAGGCACAGGCTGATCTGGTGACCCTCCCAGATCCACTTTCTCTGCCGGAAGGAACTGGATATCGGATGTGACAACACTGCAGACGGGAACGTGGGTTTTTTATTTCCCCCCCCTGAAGAGCAGGGATTGAGGAGAAAGTTAGAATGACAGTGGCACTTTCTTGGCTCTGTGTGTTGGTATGAATATGACCAAACCAAATGAATGAATAATTATGAATGTATTATGAAAACAGGAGGGAAAATCCTGTTGCTGCAGTGCATTCAATTATTTCACCGTTTGGGAAGTTAACTAAAGAAGAAACTGCTAGTCCCCACAGCACCACTCTCCTTCCAGTTCTCTTTGTAATCCACTGGACACAAGAGCATAAATGATTCAGGGGAAGTTTATCTTTCTCTTAAGGACAGGGGAAGACTTTTGTGGCATTAAAATGGAAAGGGTTAATGGAAAGAACTATAGATTAAATTGTAAAGCAATCAAAGAAAACCAAACACTTTATAGCAGACAACCATCTTCTGGTGTTTGGGTCTGTGTCAAGCCATGGATGTGGAAAATTAAAGCCATACTGAGAAGGGAAATGAACCATGTCTAATACATCCCCAGCAATAAAATGTTTTCACTAGGACTGTAAAACTGTGGCTTACATTAGGAAAAAGAAAATCAAACTATATGTCAATTCCACATCATGGGACATGAAGTGTCCACAAAAATTTATATTACTATTTAGAAGTGTTTCATTCTGGTGTTTTATTGTGATTGGATGCGCCCTTCTCAGTATCTTTTGACTGGTATGAAAATGATTTGAACTACTTTTTTTAGCATTTATTTTACATCTATTACCTGTTCTATTACTTTTTATTATTTTATTGTGCTTGTGTAGAGGATTTTGCACAGTTTTCATTATAATGTAACATTAAGTCAATTTATTTGTGTATTACACGCTGTATAATTGCACCTTTTTTTGTGGAACAATTTGGATTTCATTATCCAACAAATCAGCAGTCTTACATTTTGAAAAGCTCTTGTTAAAAATCAAGTGCATTTTCCAACTAAGACAACAGAGGTCAAGTTTGCATCAAAAAGGGAGCAGAGGATTTCGTGCCTATAACTCTTGCACAGATGAGGAAGGTTGTGATGGAAAATGAAATACTAACTTATTGGAGAAAATATTTGATTACTAAGGTCCATACCAATGGAGATCAATCTTTATGAGAAGGGAAATAGTATGGAACAAGGTGGTCTGACATGGAACAATTTGGAAGGGGACTAGATCAAGGCAAAACCAAATGGGTGCAGGAAACGTGTCAAATGCAACAGTATTTTTGATTAATATTCTTCTGTATCATTCTGTTCCTTAATTTACAAGTGCCATAAAGAATCTAACTAATGTAGGCAAAGCAGAGTGTACATCTGTTTGTGCAGATCTGCTTTGCTACCATTTATCAGGCTGAAACCTTTCATAAGAGGTGACAGAACACCAACTGCAGCTCTCTCAAAGGTGAACTGACAGCCTCTGTGAAAAAGAAATGCAAAATAACATTTTAAATAACACCCCAAGAATGAGAAGGGATGTGAAGATACAAACCTTCACCAATATTTAATCAGCAGAAGTTGTTATGTGTATCCCTCAGTTCTTTTCTGGTACTTACTACAGCTTCACTCAGAAAAGTTAAAATTAGCTTGTGAGTAAATAAATAGGCAGGTTGTACCCTGAAATCCTCAAGTTATGAAGAAGCTTCCATTCTTCCACTCTTTTTCACTCCTATGTCCTGTCATGACACAATGGGTCCATCAGTTTTCAAAGGGGTAAGATTTAATAGCAGCACAGAATTGTTAAGGTTGGAAAAGACCTCTAAGATATTTGAGTCCAATTGTCAAATCTGCAGTACCACTATGTTCACCACTCAACCATTTTCCCAAGTGCCTGAACACTTCCAGGGACCATGAATCCACCACTTCCCTGTGTAACATATTGTAAATGTTATGCCTTCTTTTTCTTTTCTGTTTAGCAGGGCATTTTTATTGAAAACAATGGACTTACAGAGAAATATTCAGGTGTGTATGTCTGTACTGTGGTGAGCACAACAGACTTGCAGTATCACTTGAACTTCCATGGTCAGTGAGCTCTCCAGGATTCCAAAAATGAGGGAAACAATTGAAAAAAGCCCCTTGCTTATAGTGCTTTAAATGTTTTCTGTTTTTCTGTGGAATTGAAATCCCCTGAACTGAAGTGGGTGCAGAAAATGAGAAATGAAATTATATTCTACAAATGTGATTTTTTTTCTCATATTGGAACTATTTTGCTGTTGATAGATTTTTTCCTCAAAATATTGTTCTGACAGACCTTATGCTCTGTACTGAAATTCCTTAAGGAAGATGTGAGTAAAAGCAAAACAGATTTGGATGCTTTTTAAAATGTAACGCTTTTTCAACAAATTGTCAAGTTCACTCTTGAGCTGTGGTTTAAAGTCTTCACCTGCTTCATGGTAGCAGATGAATCAGAAAAAAAAAGAAAAAGCTGAGTATTTCAATTACTAATAACACCTTTTAACTCAGTGTTTTAATTCTCTTTTCCACCAGAAGTGGCTCAGAAGCTCTGTTTCAGAAAGCCTTGTTTACTCCTGCCTCCCTCCCCAACCACACATCAAATCACAGTGTATTTCAACACCTCTCAAAGGTTAGAAAAAGGACTGAAGACAACAGCAGAACAATGTGGAGGACCACCCAGGCATAAATATTTTTGTTTTAATTTCTAATGACTGTAATTCAGGCTCTGGACTTTTTGGGGGTATGTAGGTGATGGATGTTTGAATATTCCACCATTCAATGCTCCAATATAAAAAAAAATCACATATTTAGCACCCCAAATGCTTGTGGTGATTTGAATAACTAAACAGATGTAGTTCTTCACATTTCACAAGGCTGATTCTAGGGATATGATCTACTAGGCACTGGTGAGGTACCTCAAATCCTGGGTTCAGTTTTGGGGCCATCATGATAAGAAGGACATTGAGGTGCTGGAGTGTGTCCAGAGAAGGACAATGGAACTGGGAAAGGAGCCAGAGTACTAATGTTAGGAGAAGTAGCTGAGGGAGTTGAAGGTGTTCAGCCTGGAGAAAAAGAGACTCAGGGGGGTGCCTTCTCATTCTCTACAACTACCTGAAAGATGGGGGTCAGTCTGTTCTCCCAGGTAACAAGTGACCGAAAAAGAAGACTTGCACCAGGGGAGGTTCAGATTGAATATTAAGGAATTTTTTTTTTTACCAAAAGGTTTATCAAACACTGGAACAGGCTGCCCAGGGAAGTGGTGGAGTCACCATCTCTGGAGTTATTTAAAAGATATGTATATGTGCTACTTAGGGACATGGTTTAGTGGAGGACTTACCAGTGTTAGGTTAAAGGTTGGTCCGGATGATCTTAAAGGTCTTTCCCAAACTAAATGATTCTTGTGGGGCATTCCACCTTCTATAGTCTTTTGCTTTATTTTCAGCGAGTATTAATGTATTTTGTGGGCTGAGAAGATCTCAACAACATGTACACACTGGTACAGTCCATACCAAACTTTGGTACAATGCTAATGAATGCTTGTACTTGAGTCTGAAAAAATATTCAACTCCTGTTTCCAGACAGAGATAAGTGAAAACCTTTTCTTCTTTCTAGGAGTCAGTCACACACAGTAATCAGTAATTAACTCCATTACTTCAAAACACTATCAGAAAAAGAGTTGAACAGTTGAGTAGGTGATGATCCACTGTGATGTGTTTTGCCTCTATTCCTCAGTTTCCCACTAATTACTGAGTGCACCATTTAAGCCATTGAAATGCAGAGCCTTAAAAAGATTTGTAGATATTTAACCATCAACAACCCTGAGTATTCTGGCTTCTTCCTTTACTTAACTCTATTTCCACAGGTTAAAGGCTTATGGAGCTATTCTGTGGCTGCTCTTGGATAGACATGATGTTTGCAGTTCAACTGTGATCCTAAAAAAGGGGAATGTCTGGGATTTTTTGAGGGCAAGACTTACACAAGTGTGGCTTCCATTCAGTAGAAAATAGTCTAATTCAAATTCATATTGATATATCATCGAGATAATTTCCAAAGAGTTTAACTTTAGGCACTAAGATTGAAATTATTTAGTTTAGCATTAATGGCAAACTATTAAAACTTTGCAGTTAATTATTTGCTTTTATGATTGATTTTAATCAAATAGCGATGATTAAGAGTCTGCACAACCATATGTCAAAATCTCACAACAGTATACATAAAGGAACTGCGTATATCCCCATATCTTATAGCAAGTAGCAGGTATTTGTTATATAGATTGCCAAAATTTTCAGCCATAATACAACAAAGTGAACAGGGGACATCAAAAACATTTCCAAAAGCCTACAACAGCAGGGATTTTGTTCATTAAAATTATGTGAATTTTTTTTTTCCAATGTGACCTATAAGAATAAACTTTAACCTAAACGTCTAAATGGGAGACACAAACAAGGCATCCAATAATGAAATGAGAGGAGGAAGCAACCTGCCTAATTCCTGTCTCCAGCACTGGACAAAAATGTGGAAATAACCTTAGCTGACAAACCTTGGCATTTTGCAGTTGGTGTCAAAGTAACAATTTGGTCATATAACTGCTCCCAGAAAGTGCAATTTCCTTTATCTTTTAATAATCTTGGTTCATGAAGCATTCCTTTTGCTTTCTCTACACCTTGAGTAAGTATTTATGACCATAAATGTTCAGACTCTTTAATGGGCATTTGTACTAGATGCAGTGGAGTTACCCCAGAGATCTCCCATTATCTTTACCAGTATTTTTCTTCCATGTTCATCCATTTCTGCTCTATATTTATCTCAGAAAAGCATCTTGAGATCCAAAGAAGTGTTTGATAATAAGAATTCATAAGCAATGACTTATGCATAAGCAACGACCTATTTACATGCAATTGATTCTGTGGGGAGAAGGAAACTGAACTTACGATGACAAACTGCACGACACATTGAGGACCCGTTTAATTTACATACCTAATCTGGGGATGGATTCTGCTCACTGAAATTCAGTTTGTTGCCTCTTTACTGTCTATTGCCCCCTTCTAGGAAACAACTGCTTTTGAAAGTCCTTAACTGAACAATCCCAATCTAATAAATCAGAAAACCTTCATTCCTATGAAGGCAGGGATTTCCTTTCCTGGTGGGGCACTCCTTTCCTTATGCAGGGCATCTGCAGTAAAGTAGAATTTTATTGGTATCTATATGCTCAAAAAAATAAGTATATGAAAAATGTTTTCAAGTGCAAACAGGAATTGAAGGTTAGACTGGGTGTACTGCACTGTTTTTGGCTAAAGTTCAAGTCATGCCTGTAGCAGCAACTAACACAATAAACCCCATTTTCCTTCAGCACCCTATTCCCCAGTTTCTCATTAGTTTGTTACAAGTGTTGCTGAAGGTGAAGAAGAAAATGGCCCAAAACTGCTATGACAAAGGAAATTAGCGTAGCAAAAGCCCAAATAAAGAAGAAGTAGGTTTTCTTAATGCAGGGGTTTATAATTATGATTATTTTATTTTATTGTTTGCTGGGGAGAGTCAGAGTTTCGAACAGTACTGGCACGTAGCTATTTCCTCTCTTGTGAGAAAGATGGGAGATGACATGTCAGTGCAATTCTTTGTCAGAAATATACATCTGCATGAAGAGAGTAGAGTTAAAAATTTAATCTGCAAAGCTATTTAGAGAGTGGATAGGCCTTGACAGGCCTCCCAAATGTATTAAAAGAACAAGAACAGCAGAGTTATGGAAAAAAAAAGCTGTTGCAAGCAAACAGAATGAAACTAAGCTTTCTTGACAGAATCAGTTTGCCAAATGACTTTAAAATTGCACTATGTCTTGTAGTTTTTTCTTAAATAGATTTTAATTTAGATGTGTAAAGCAGAAGAAACTTGCTTAACTTCAGAGACCCACACAGCTTTTCCTTCAAAAAAGGAAAAGAAAGGACCCTGACAGTGCTGTTTAGTCAGGTCATGAGTCTGATGAAGGAGGGATAGATGGTGGTGAGGATGAGCACTGGCTCCAGACTCCAGAGAGCCGATTTCAGTTCCTGCATATACACAGATACTGTGAGTTTATGGAAGTCATTTGATCTTACTGGACCCATTCAAAAATATTCTTAGATTTGGGTTCCTGTGTCACTGAAGTGTACATGAAAATGTGGCCCTTTTTGCCACATGCTTCCCAGCCTGTGAAGCGAAGATGTGCTCCATTCTTTATTGATCTTTCTGCATATATAACAAGCCTTTGAGTCAGGGCAGCTAAATTTAGGTGGTAGTCATCTTGTCTAAATAAAATTTTCTAAAACTTAGACATCTATTCTAACTCAGTCTCGATTGTCTCTGCAGTCAAATGTCAGGCATTTCCCGAGACCAATTGGTTCTGTCTATTTCAGATATGCCAGTTAGAACAGGATGAATCACACCCTGAAAAGTACTTTCTTTCTCCATTGTCTGTAGAGGAAATACTGATGACTGAGGTAGACTTTTACATGACTAAGGCCAGGAATCTTTTACACGATTTAAGACTATCCTATTTTCTGTAACAATAGGGTACTCAGCACAGAGAGGTTTCTAAGAGCTCTATTAAAGTAAACAGTACAGATCAGTGAAGTCTTAGATATCTGACAGCTGGTTCTGCTACCTTGAAACAAAACCAGTACCTCCCTCATTTACAGCCCAGAACTGCAGAAACATTTGCACAATTCTGGAAATCACATGCTTGATGTGATCATATGGAGTTGCCGGCTGGAATGGATCCTTTAAGGCTGTTCTGCAGAAGAGTGTTTGCTTCATGGTATCGACAAAGGAGAGAGCAGTTCCAACAGATGTTGAGTTCCTTGGCTTCTCTTCCTGTGCCATATACCTGCCTGACAACATTACTGGAAGCATAAGATTTCAAGTACTGATGAAAAAAGCAGTTCACAGTTGTAATAAGAGCAAATCTGGGCCACATGAAACTACTGACCATGAAAAATTAAGCCCATATGCTGCTGAATGACCTCAGAAGACCTCTCATAAAACATTTTGTTGATATGAGATTATATTGCTTTCAAAGTAGTTTGTAGATTAAAAAAAAAAAAAAAAAAAAAGGAAATCACAGAGTTACGGGATGGTTTGGTTTGGAACAGACCTTAAAGATCATCTTGTTCCAACCCCCCTGCCATGGGCAGGAGCACTTTCTACTAGACCAGGTTGTTCAGAGCCCCATGCAACCTGGCCTGGAACACTTCCAGGGATGGGACATGCACAGCTTCTCTGAGCAAAGTCCAAAAGTTAAATTCTGGATTAAATTAAACACTTCTCTGCTCTTACAATTCTCTTTCTCAGGAGACATTGAGAGAGCAAGTTATTGCCACACCTTTGAAGGCTCAGAGAAAATTCTGGGATGAAGGAGGAACAGAAGACCATGGAGAACCGAATTAATATTTGCATACATTTGTGTGGAATTCCACACCTGCAGCAGACAAGTGGACTCTATGAATTTGAAAAGATTTAGTTGTAAGATTTAAACTCTTTCTTTTTTTTCATATAATCAAAGAATGCTGTTTTCAAGGCTATTTCAGTATAAAGCAATCAGTCATAAAGATTGTTGCATTATATTTGCTCTTTTCTGAGGTTTACCTGAATTTTAAGTTTAAACTATCAGTACCATTGGCTCACATAGTTCAGAAAATGTTGGTGGTTCCTTTTATCTTGTAGGATGATTCTGCTTTTGGCAGGGAGGTCTTGTAATAGCATCTGGATTTACAGATCCTGAAGCAAAAGTATAATGCTAACCCCATTCCCTCCATAATGGAAACTAAAAATCTAGAAATTACCCAATAGGTTTTGGATTGGAGATTAAACATTGCATAATTATTATTGTTATTATTACTGTTATTACTACTACTACTACTACTACTACTACTACTACTACTATTACTACTGCAATTATTTAGATAAATTGGCTTAATGTTTGCTTAACTATGAAAATTAGACTTTCTGCTCCTTGTTTACTACTTGTTGGTAGAACCCATTTTGACTCCTGCTCATATGGGAAAGGGCTGTATTTTGTGTTCTTGCATGAAATCAGTTGAAAGAAGAGTTTCTGGCCACCTCTGCCTGTGAAAGTGTTTGTGCATGGACAAATGTTTGGGTTTCTTCTCTGGGAGGCATCACGTACTTCAAGGAAGAAAAAAGAAAGCTGTTGTTCCAGGGATTTTCCTAACATATAGTAGAGGGCTCTGAAGTGAAATAGGAGTTCCACTGGTGCAGCAGATTAAGATCAGATACAGGGAAATGGCAAAAATTAATCAAAATATTATAGAATTTGTGAAGTACTAATTAGTGCATAACATGACACAATTGAGTGATTTCAACTTTGATTAAGCCTCTAAGCTGTGATTTCTTTTTTTGTTCCGCTCTTTTTATCATCTTTTTTCAGTTTTTTCTTTTCTTCAAGAATGTTTAGGTTTATTTACCAGTGTAGCTTCCTCTAAGTGCCAGTTCAGCCACAGTATTTACAGATTTGTAACTGATCAAGCCCATCTATTGGGTGAAGTGCTTGAGGAAAACATGGTTTATATGCTTTATTTCGGTGGCTTTTGATTCATAACCAGGTCTTCTTGGCAGGAGGAGTAGGTCTACAAAGGAAAGAAACAAGAAAGAAATATCACTTTTTTCATTCTCAAACTCATATCTTGCTAATATGGAAATTTTTCTATTGATTAAAGGATGAGAGATGGAGGGGGAATGAATATATCTATTTTCTTTTCCATTATCATTCTGATATTGTCTATTTTAAATAAATATTTCCACTGTATTCAAATACTGCATTTTAGCAATGCAGATCATTTAGATGCAATTTACTCATACATTGCATTCTAGTGTAGTGCAATAAATACCTAATGTTTTAACATGGCACAGTAGACTACACAATATGACTGGAAATTAAATTAATAAAAATATTTATATTCTTTAACAATGAATATCTGGGATTTAAGGGGTTAAGAATTAAGATGCTTAATGACACTTAATAAGATTTTTACTTTAAATACTTTGATTTTTCATTCAGATACAGCTTCAGCCTATATTATGCTTAGAGCACATATTTTTCAAATGCCCAGACTACTTAGAATATATATTTAGTTTCCCACACTGCTGTGATACCAAAGCACAGTCAAAATTACAAGAACACATTGTATAAAAATAATACCAAGATTCCCTGAAGAGCAGGGTAGGGGAAACGAAATGAATTACATAAGCAAGGGAAGAATAGAGAAGGTGAAGTAATTGGGAAGAAAATGCAGAAAGCTGCACCTTAGCTATAAATGACAGGGATACGGAGAGCATTGTTTGTGGTTATAGCAACGTTTCAGAGATGTAAAGGAAAAGCTGGAGGGATTTTATATGTGTTGCATCTTGGTAAGCATTGAAACCCTTGGACTTGGTGTCTGAATATAATAATCAGAAGACAGAGAGGCTTTATTATTTATCTTCAGCATGGTGCTGGGTAAATTTTTAATTTCTTGGAGACAAGGTTTTCTTAGGTAACTTCAGAAATACTCTCTCTCTTAGCCTGTAGTTTAACAGCAGATGTTGCTAAGAAGTCACTGTTAAATGATTTTTTTTTTTGCCTCTAGAGAGTGGTTCATCTCATTCTGAAGGAAAAAAATCCCAAGTATATCAGATGATTCACAGTTGGAAGCACCTATTTGTTTCCTTTGAGCATAAAGGAGCTTTGGGTGATGATACCTGTCTTAGAAAAAATGATACAGTTGAACTGAGTCCTCTCCTTTATTCCACATTGAATCCTGTTCCAGATGTGTACACCTAAGGCTTCTAGTTATTGTGACCTTATGCCTCTTTCCTTTAAGTTGGAAAATAAAATAGCATTATCTAACCAAGAGATTCTTTTAAGGATTCTCACTTAAACACAGTAGCACTACAGCTGTTAGAAGCATGATGTCATGTCAAGATACGTGCACATATTCCTAAATTTGGAAATAAACAGCAAGGTTTTAAGAAAAGCTTGCTTTGAAATAGATAATCTGTTTTATTTTCAAGGACCTATCAGTGAGACTATGGAAAAAGAAAAAAGGAAATAGCCAAAATATCAATGCACAGAGCTTTAATACAAACAAGAACTTTGGTTCTGCCTTTGATTTTAAATGTTTCCTAGGCATCAAAATGTCAGTTATTACTTTTTATGTAACTAGAATGCTGGTTATGGTACTAAAGAGGCAGAAGTAGCAGGGATTTTTAGTTTTTCTCATACTAAACTTCATAATCTACTGAATCTAGCTGGATCTAGCTGCTGTGCATTCATACCATCTTTATTTGTCCAAATTTTTCTTTGTTTGGTTTTATCACAAAATCCAGAAGTGGAAATACAGCAGGACATGGGAACCAGACAGGATGTTGGAAGCAGAATTTAGTAACTCAAAGTGCAATTTAGCAAGTCTATTTTAGTAGAAATTTTGCAAAAATCTGAAGTAGTGGAATATGTTAGAAAGTCTTCAGATAATAAATTATCCTTCAAAAATTAGCATCAGACCTTGATGAGAGGTTTGAATAAGTTAATCTTTGGAAGTATATCACTAAAACCATGCAAAAATGGTGATGACTAATTTTAAGTAGTACCACCTACAAATAAGCAGTCTGTTTCCCATTCTATCCACCCAATCCTTTGCCCAAGCTTATGTCTCTCTAAGAGACCTAAGTTATTATAAATCATGTTTGTCTGGATGCAACACTTCATGCTTGCAGAAACTCATACACAGAATGTCTTTGTAGGATTTTAGGATGTAAAATATCCCCAGGCCTTAGTTCCTATTGAGGAGTAATAATGTATCCCTTGCATTTAGAAGCCTATGAAGGGCATAATTTTTATTCCCAGTCTTAGCCTTTAGGTGTCAGATTAATAGGGTGTAGAAGATTTAAAAGTAGCATCCTGAGGGCCTGAAAGCAGGATTCCTCTAACCTAATTTCAGCCATCTAAAATTCAGTGGCTTAGTTTAATAGCCCACATATGCTGTGGTTCCAAGTGCCATCTGAGTCTTGGGAGTTGCAGCTGGAGTCCAGGTGGAATACTTTAGGGTATCCCAAACAGCACTAAATGGTTGTGTTTAGCCAGCTGACTTCTCCATGTCTACTTCACATTAATTTCCTAGGATATGATTTGGTACCAGATTAACACACGTAAATTTAGGTGTTTACAGTGTAGATCCTTGCATAGGTTCTGCATGGCTGAGCTCCCATTGACCATAAAGGGAATTTGGCCAATATAGTTCACTTGCCTAAAAATATTCATCTAGTGACACTTGAGATCACAAAAATTATTTAGTTTGGAAGAGGCCTCTAAGATCACTGAGTCTTGTGGAGGAATGGCTATGCGAAAAGGGACATGATCTCCTTGAAGCTGACAACCCAGCTGGTAGTGTGGTGTGAGGCCTACAGCAGCTGTGACTTAGCCTTGAACTGCTGATAAGGAACCAGCTCTGCCTGGCAGAGCTGGCTCTGACCGGCTCTGAGTC
>NW_008667481.1:0-15018 GCF_000695815.1 Acanthisitta chloris | reverse complement strand
TCGCGTACTCTGTGTGAATGTCTATATATATCTTGTAAGCACTAAGAATAAAGGAGAACGACCATACTCATATTGAGACTCATCGTTACTCCAGGTCCGGATCCCACTCCAAGAGGGTTTAACTGTTAAAAGTCAAAGGAATTGCCTAAAAATATGTGTTTACTTCACTATTTGGTGAGCAAAGGAATCTCTTAGCAGAGGAAGACAACTGAGGTTATCGTACATGATCTTGTTTTTTCAGATTGTGACTCTCCTGTAGGTCCTGTACTATATCCACCATGACCACGAAGATGTTTCAGATGCCCCAGGGCAGCTCTGATGTGATTTAGCGCATGAGACAATCTCCAAGAGTTCCTTGGGAGCTTTTCTGCAGGTTAAATGTGGGTGGCTATTGACTGAAAGGGGAAATCATAGGAAGTAATTCCTGTGACTAGTGTCACTTGGTGTAACACAAGAAGGACTTGCTCTGGACTCACAACTCTTGTTGGAGTTCATTCAGAGGAGGGCCACAAAAACTGTGAGAGAGATGGAGCACTTCTCCTATGACAAAAGGCTGAGACAAGTGGGTCTTAGGAAGAAATTCTTTAATGTGAGGGTAGTGAGGCACTTGCAGCATTTTCCCAGAGAAGATGTAGCTGCCTCATCCCTGAAAGTTTTCAAGGCCAGATTGGACGGGTCTTGGAGAGGCCTGGTCTTGTGGAAGATGTCCTTGCCCATGACAGGGGTTTGGAACTAGATGATCTTTAAGGCCCCATCCAACTCAAACTATTCTAGGATTCTATGATTCCATATTTCTATGATTTATGGAACTTGTACTTTTCTAGAGCTAGACAGTTTTTCTTTATGAATGATTTCCTGACCTCTGTCCATGCTTTGCTGTGTACCCTTGACCAGGATTATTAAAAAAGTGTGGACTTAATATATTTTTTCCTTTTTTAGAGAAATCCAAATGTATATTTTCAACCCATTTTTCTAAGACTACCTAAGCAATGACTAATACCTCTTTTGGAGGTGATTCCTCAGCTTTTCTAGTAAAGTCATTCTACCTTTGGACCATTGTCAACAATCACAGAAAGAAGGACAAGAGTAGAATAAAAGGTGCATTTCACACATTAATCTTTGTGTGTGTGTGTGTACTCAGGGATTATTTACAAACAGATTTAAGTTTTCAGCAAAACTTTGTGCTTTGTTATTTGTGCTGTATGATGGACAAGGGAAGACACGAGATCCTTACTGAGATCAGCTGATGACTGTAGAATGTTTCTGCTTCATCCAAGCATTTTGCTTTTTTGCGTCATGATTAAACACCTGAAGGTTCAAACTCAACATTTTAAAATTTTCTCAGGGCAGGGATAATCTGTCTTGAAAGAATGGATTTGTTTTCTAATGAACTATGCAAAAGGTTTTTGAATATCTTATTGACTTGGGTAATCATGACTGTTTTCTAGACCAAGAAGTAAACATGAAGATTTTTAGCTCAGAAACTCCTAAATTCAGTTTTTATAGCTGAACCTAAGAAGAGATAACTACAGATACTTAACTATAGATGACTCTCCATAAGAGATGACTTGCAAATAATAACAACACACTTTAAGGCAGTGTCAAGCAAAAGAAAGAAGATGCTTGATCAACTGGAAATCATAGATGTTTTTCCTGCTTATTGGAATAATTCTTCCAAGAACCTGACATTGGTCATCAAGTCAAGCTCCTTTTTGGACATAGTTCATCATATCATTGATATTTGGCCAAGCTTCCACCTGAAATGAAGCAGTATTTTGTTCTCATTTAATCTCATTTTTTCTCTCTTTGCCAATGTTGCTGTCCTGAATCTTTTTGTCCTAATAATCTACCAGTCAGTTCAAATCTTGGTCATCTTCTACATTTGGGGTTTAAATCTGATTCACTCCTAGAAGAATCAATTCACTGAAATGCAAGGGTACAGGTACTGCTTTATTATATCAGGTACTTACTGATCCCTGCTGTTCCTTACTACATTGCCTCTGAACACAAGCTAAGGGATTGTATTAAAAACTTTGATTCCCCTAAAGTTAGATTCAGAATCTCCAATGATTCACATATGCAAAACTTGCTAATTACTTTAAGCCTAAAGCCAAGACTAGAGTTTTCTAAATCTTTCATAATGCACTTAACTATAACATAACCACTCATATTCAGTCATGTGTTGATGTAAATTTATCCACTACCTTTTCTGGTCCCTTTTTTCCTTGGCTGGAGACAGACTATATCCCAAGCCTGTCCAAAATATTGAAGCTAAGTCTATGTAACATTTTGATGTATTTAAACATTTAATAAAAGGTAAGTTATGCCAATTTTTAAAATATTCATTACTGTGTGTCTGTAATTAAAAGAATATTTCAGTAAGGATTTATTTAGTTAGAGGTTGGGGTTTGGGTTTTTTTCTGTTTCTTTTTTTTGGGCATGTTAGCTTTGAGAAAACAGGTCACCTCTGCAGATAGATTGCAGCAAATCTGATTTATGGTCAAACCCTACAGAAAAGGAATCCCTATGAAATATTCACTTTGATTCAACTGAAGTGGGAAAATGTAAAAATAGAGAAAGCTCATGACATGATATATGAAAATAATTCATATTGCTGTATATGAAAAATGAGGGGATCCGGCAGCATCAATGATTCATCCTCTGCTAATACAAATTCAAAGTAGAGGAAATGCTGAATTTTGTAAAACAACAGTCTGACAAGAGTTAAGCTGCCAACTATTGTTTCAGATCCTCATTTTCTGAAAAATGGGAAGATGACTATTTTTTTTTTACCTGCTGCAGCTTCCTAGCACTCTATTAGCCTGCACGAGAGGGTTTCTATCTAGTTCACACCATCCACAGACATATTAAGGCTGCGAACAGCTGGTGAACTGTTTTGTTACTGTTTTCAGTGCATGTCACTCTTTTTTTTTTCCATAGTATATCGTGTCCTATTATGCTGACGAAATATTCTTGATCAACACATTGGGTCAGCTACTGAGCTGGTGTAAATCAGCATAGCTTCACTGAAGCCAGGAGAATGCTGTGGATTTACACCAGCTGGGAATCTGGCCTGCGGATCCTAAGACAAGCAAAAAATTCACAGCGAATTATTTATAGGTTGAGTTTCACATGATTTTCTGCTTATGAAAATCTTTGATTTATTCTGCATTCTATGCAAAGTTGCTTCAGAACATTTCTCTCAGCAAAGAATCCTCTGGACTGCAGAAGTCTCAGTTTGCAGGTGATGGGTTGTTATTCAGAGTAAATTGACATAAGTTTGGGTAAAGACCCATGAGTTTCTCAGACCATTTCCTCTTGCACTTGCTCTTAGGCATACAAACATTTTAAAAATAATGTTAATATTGTTTAATGTTTTATTTTGCTTTCTTGAATTTAAGATCCAGAACCACATAGAAGGTTGTGTCATACAATCTATTGGCAATTATGATCCTTGACCACAGTGGAAGATACCCTGAAATCTGTCATTAAGACCACATATGTGTCCAGCTAGGTGGAAGAATATTACAGTGGATTTGGTACAAGATACATTTAGAATACATTCTGCACTTGCTGAGACCCTTTTTACCTCCTCAAACAAGTCACTTTAACATCTCTATACCAATTTTGGAGTAATTCACATATCTTCAGGTTTTCAAAAATCTGTGTATATAGTGTGACAAAACCAAGAGGATTCTTTCCATATACTTCATGGATAACTTATCCTACCCATTTTTAGACTCATCTTGGAATAGGATTGAGTTACCTAATTCTTTTCATGAGGAAGACCTCTCTCAGCTTCTCGGAAACATTTATACCCTTTCACCATTTGAGCTGGAAATACAATACTCTATGTCTTTATTTATTAATGAAATGCTAAAAAACCAATTCATTATAAGAACACAAATAAATCAGCCTTTGTGGGATTTTAATGTACTCTGCTTTTTTTCTGAGCACCAAAGACACTGCCAATTTTATTTTTAGCTTAAATTGCTGCATATTGCTGCAGTTAGCCCACTATTTTGAGATGTTGGTCAAACACCGAATATTTTTTTAGGATTTTTTCAACATAAGATTTTTAGGATCATTCACAACTCTGTTTCCAAGTTAAAATTCAGTAGTCACTTCGCCTTGGAACAAAAAAGGCAAATCAATGACTTTAAGAGAAACATTAAACAATGTCACTGTAACATTACTGTATTTGTAGATGCTCTGTGGAGTCACACCTCCATGTTAAATATACATAACTCAAGATATTTAGTATTTCTCACTGCACAAGGGACTTTTGAATCCAAATCCACCCTCTGCTGTCCCTTCTTCCATTAGAGCAGCATCGTTACTTATCACCAGGATGAGAAGTGATACAATTTTTATTTCAATACAATGTGCTGTTTGTGAGCAGCTTTTATTGTGGGAAGTGGGTTCAGAAGGCAATAATTGTTGTATGCATGGCATGCCAACCTGATCAATAGGCTGCTGAAGCATGTGTGGCCAGCTCTGCCCAGCCCTACCATTTGCAACCTAATTAGCAGCTGCTCAGAGATGGGAAACAGGTGCAGATCCGGGCCCAGGCCAGGGAAGTCTGCCTATAATTAACAAGGAAAAAAGGGTCAGATATTGGGAAGAATATCAAATCTTGGTCTACTGGGGCTATCATGCTGGCCTCAAAGGCATAGTCACCTGAGATCTTAGGCATGCTAATGTAAATTATGCAAGCTTTCAAACAACATGGCTGCATAATCAGTTGGCAGGGTAGGAATGACTGGCTGGGTTTGTGTAGTTTAGTCTGAGCGGTTAAAAAAATTAAAAAGAGAAAGGATTTCAATGTTCTCACTGTGTTGCTTTTTTGTTTTACAAATAACAGTGGTTTACTGTTGAATAAACTGAGGAGAGGATGCCTGGCTTGCTTACTGGTAGTAGGAATATGCAGGCTTAACTTTTATCTTTGAAATTTTATTAATCATGAAACTGAGTGAACACTTATATATGCATAAAAATTGATTCTGAATTAAAGAGCATAACCCTGGTTAGCACTTGTCTGGGCACCTCTTAGCTGCAAGTTGAAGCCTTCCTAATAGCATCACTATATTCTATCTTTATTTGTATAACTTGTGAAGAACTAAATTGCATCTCTTAGATATTAGAAAGAAAATGATTGCTGACTGATTCTGGCTGTGGTGATGGTACTCAGGGCATCAGCTGGGGCTCCAGACCTCATTGGACTGAGCAGAATATTTACATGAGAGAAAAAAGAAGGCTTTTTACATCAGAAGAAAAAGGTAAGAAACTACCCCAAGGTAGTTAAAATGTATTGATGACTTGACAGAACTTTCTGGATGCCAACAGGTACTTCAAAGGAAGGACTGTTTCCCCATGAGGTAAGGCATAATCCTTCCATTTGCCCTTTGAAGTTTATCTGATTAACTTCAGTTCTGTAGCAGAACAGAGGCCAATCACACACATTTATACTAATGAGCCCATTACAATACAGATCTAATTGAGATGTTATTAATATGTCATTATATACAGACACACACACATACACAAACTCAAGACCAGTTTTGAAGCAGTGGGATACAGGGAAACCAAACTAAAAAGCTAAAGGAGAAGGAAGGCAAAGGGTTTCTTAGTCTCTTCCATTTTAAAAGTTCTGCACGTGTCATCTTTAAATGTATACCTTTAGCAAAACTGCAGCCACAGACCAATATTTGTACCTGGTTTTCACTAATCTTTGCAGAATAGAACTTTTCCTGCCTACTAGCAACTTATTAACAATATTTTTTTTATATTTCTGAAAACCAGAACTGAATCAAAATGTGCAGTCTGGAGGGAGGACCATTTTTTGACAAAATGCGTTCTTTGGGGTAGAGCGGGAGAATAAGACCACGTCGAAAGTAGAAGTATTTTGTAAGTAGAAAGGTTGAGAAATCATTCTAGTAATTTGGATATTTTTGGATTTCCACTCTTTGGTTTTTGAAAGTTCCAGTTCCCAAACACTTGGAAGTGTCTTATTTCTTGCTCTGTTTTAACATGGGAATTACCATGGAATTGTAGAATGGTTTGGGTTGGAAGGGACCTTAAAAATCATCTAGTTCCAACCTCCTGCCCTAGGTAGGGATACCTTCCAGTAGATCAGGATGCTCAGGGTCCCATGCAGCCTAGCCTTGAACACCTCCAGGGATGGGGTAGCCACAACTACTCTGGGCAGCTTGTGCCGGTGCCTCACCACCCTCACAGGGAAGCATGTCTAAGAATTATCATTCTTTGGTATTTTTGCATCATGGCAGAATATAATAATGGAAACAATGAAAACAGCCTCACTTTTTTGAAGAGGAAAGATATTCCTGTGTTTACAAGGTTGACTAGACTGGAATGTTTCTCAAAGCAAACATATTTCCAGGATCTCTAGGTCACTGTAGGAATTGAGCACCTGGGAAGTGTAGATGACTCGCTGACCTGCCTGTGCAATACACAGCCAGTGAGAGGAACCACAAGAAGAGCTGGAAGTCTAAGAGCCTCTGAGTTTAAACAACATATCCACATTCACACAACAGAGACTGGAAATCTGCCCATGCCATGTGAGGAGAGCTGGAGCTAGAGTCCTGGAGGGATCTGGGAGTTTACTACTCTGGATTTTAACATATGTTATTAGTTCTAGGAGTGGCAACTGTAAAAATTGGCTTATCCCAGAGATCTGGAGCATGTATGGCAAGCAAACTTGCTTCACCAAAGGGATATCACTGAATATCACTGATGATCCTGCCCTTATGGTTTCTGTGTCAAAAACATACCTTGTTATGTTTCTTCATAATTTTTCATTTCTGGTGAATCTGGCAGAAAATTGTTTTTCTGTGAAGTTATCATCTGACTGTACTTGGTCTAGAAAAAGGAATGTTACTAGTTTTGATCAGCAGCTTTGGGGAATTGAGCCATGGTGGATATAAAACACTTGCCCAAGATTGTGTGAGAAATTAAGGCTGAGCTGAAAATATGTGCCAGGGCTCTATATAATATTTCCTTCCACTAAAGGCAAAAGCCACGTATTTCTAGCTGAAAAGCAAAAAGTAGTGAACAAATTATGTTGTGTTTTTGACTGAATCACACTGTGGTCGTATAAGAGATTCTATAAAGGTTTTGCTTTTAAGAAACAAAACCCCAGTTATTAAGAATTTAGGGGAAAAAAGAAACAGATTTTACAGATATGTTATTTGCATTTCATTGTTTCTTATTCTTATTTGAAGAAGAAATCTAGAAATAAATTTGCAGAACTGCCTCATTTTTACATGCTGCTCTTATGATTACACACATAACTCCAGAAACTCACATTTTTAGTGATCATTTGCCCATTCTTGTCTGTGATACTACAGAATATTATCATGGAATCATAAAATTGCTAAGGCTGGAAAAGGCCTCTAAGATCACCGAGTTCAACAGCTGAAGGTTAGTGATTCTGCTTAAGAAGCACCAATGCATCCATATTTATTTTTCTTAAAATACAACTCTTCTTCTTTATTTCTCTTTTTCTTGCCCTCATAGCAGTAATGGTGGGAGATACGTTGTGCCTCTCAGTGGTCCAAACTGCAGTATAATGCAAAATGTCTGACAAAGTCCCACAAAGTAGAATACAAATAACTCCATATCACACTGGAAAAGGAAAGCAATGTGAAATTTTTTCATTATCAATAACTTCAGCTTCTTGAATCTTCTGAGAGAAAGGACTTCAAGAAAACAGAAAACTTTACAGCTGGAGATAATTTGGAGATGGGAAGTATGACTGTCATTTGAATTTGACAGCCTGAATTCCCAAGATGGGTTTTTTTTTGATTATTCTTGTTCAAAAATTTCCATGCTGATTCTGGAATGACACCCTTTATGCCTAACATACAAAGTAAAGGAAATATTTATATATATTCTGCATATGTGAAGCTACATATATACACAGGCACACATTTTCAAATCCCATGTGACTTGAAGTGATTAATTAATCATTGCTGTACCCCTGGGACAGGAATATTATCTCCAATTTAGAAGCAGTGAAATGGATGAAAACAGTTCAAGTGATTTATTCAGAGTAAGAAGCCAACAGAGTAAAGAAACTGATTATGACTCATTTCTAACTCCTTGCATGATCTACATATTCCTGTAGGTTACTGAACACAATATTGGAACCCTGAATGCAAACACCTCTGAACTTCATAATTATATACATTGAATTAACGTCTAACTTTTTAAGGGTTTATATCAAAGATCCTGACTGTGTGATCACATTTTGTAGTACCAACTCAACCAGAGAATGAAAAGCTACAGCTTTTACCATTGAGTTCTTATTATAACTATGCATTTCAGTGTCCCAGTAGGTCTGTAACACATAAATAATTATTTGTTGGTCTAATGAAAAATATCACCGCTCCTTACCAACCTTATTTAATTACCATCCTTAGAGCATCATAGCTGAACTAACCGTAGCCTTGTAATATAAGGCAGAAAATAGAATTGGAGTCATTGGTGTTATGATGATCAAAGGAGATAAGGGAAAACTTGACATTTTTAATGCGATTAAACTGAAGGTACCTTTCTAAAATAAACTTATACTGCTACAGAATGTAGCTCATGTTTATTAGACATAGGGATTTTCAGCAGTTTCTGGCTCATGAAAGAGCTACTTTCCTCTCTGAAAGTGCATCTCTACAGTTGTTGTTTTTTAAAAAAAATAAATACATATCTTTGCCTGTGACTGTCATTAACCCTGTCTAGTCACCATCACAAGCACCAGACACGGCAATCCAATGCTGAGGCACTAAATTATTGCCAACCCATTTGTACCATCTG
Organism: Acanthisitta chloris; assembly: GCF_000695815.1. Lineage (NCBI taxonomy): Eukaryota > Metazoa > Chordata > Aves > Passeriformes > Acanthisittidae > Acanthisitta > Acanthisitta chloris. The sequence continues at coordinate 6,189 of NW_008667481.1, read as the reverse complement.
CTGCACAAGTGTCTGTTGATGGAAGGGATGGTGGGGCACCTGGTGACCACGATGTCAAAACAACATTTGTAAGGGAGGCAGGGAACAGCAAAAGGGCTGCATAAACAAAGCAGTAGAGCAGGCAAGAAACTGAGATTAGCAGAGACTCCAAAGCAAGCAAAGCTGATGCTCTTCTGCTTGGCTACTTTGAGAATCCCAGCCACGTGCTCTGTAATGGCTTTCTTTGAAGTGGGAGCAAAGTTGAATTTTGCAGCTTGAAAGACACAAAAGTGAGAGAGTAGCATTGCTGCTACAGAAAACCATAGAGAAAAAGAGGGGGAAAGATAAAGAAATAAGGACAAGACCTGTGGAGAGTCAGTCTCACTCCATGTCTGGCTGAAGGAATGGGGGAGGAAGGGAGGAGAGACTGCTGCTATAGGGAGAGGTGTCTGCTCCCTCCTTCACAGACAGACTGTGTTTCGAGGGCTTGGTAGAGAAATAGCTGGCAAGGCAATTAGAGATGGTTTTCCATCATCTGTATGTAGCATGTTTTCCTCTTTTGCTTATATATAGTAATGTTACACCACCTATATTTATTTTTTTCACAAGCCACTAATAGAATAAAGCATAAAATTCTCACCCTAAATTTTGTCCAATCCTACCCTGAGTGAATATCCTTTATCTGTACTTCTGCCTGTGCAACAGACTGTCCTAAGCTTCTAAACTTAAAAACTCCTCCCATCCCTAAAACAGGCACTTTTATTTTTATTTACCAGGTTTTGTGAGTTCATCTCTACAAGGATCTGCCACTATCCTCAGTGTACCTGCTAGTTACCTGCTCTTTTATTGTTTCTCCAGAGCACTTCAGAGCTCTCATATCGAGTGTTTTCAGTGAGTGTTCATGACTGACACCACAGAATGAAACGGATTTTTCAATTACTTTTAAACATATTTTAAAATAATTTGGTATAAACTCCATATGGGGTGCACTTTCTTTTTTTCTGTTTCTCTTTCTCTCTCTCTCCTAGTTTCTCTCTGAAGTGACACGGATTTGTAGCACAAACTTTGAGTTGATGTGATTTGGTGAGGCTCATTGCTGGAGGCAATGTTATGCAATAGCTGAAAATCTTACAAATTTCAGATGGTGAACATTCTTTAGTGGCCTTTAAGGTCTTTTTGTGTGGTTTGGTGGGGTTTTTTTTACATCTATGAATTGCATAATGTAAGTTTTACAATGTCTAATTGGCTTCCTAAAAAGACTTATTTTTCTTCTTCTCCTTGTTCCTTTCCAAGTAACATTCTGAACACAAACAACAAATATATATTGCATCTTAAAAGGGTTATTGTCTTTGCTATTTTCAGGTCTGCTCCACATGTTCAGTTGTAATAATAATTTACATTTGGATGTCTGAAATAAAGTGCAAGAATTGAGTATCATAAATCCTCACACTCCAAGTTAGAAAACAAAAGGCCTTAGATGAAGTGTCTTACAAGGTATTCATCCATCCTGGAAGAATAGTTTCTCAGGATCACTGTCCAGATATTTGGAGAGGTCAAGATTTGCAGTTTCCATGAGACAGGGTAACAGGTTTCTTTTGCCCATAATGGTATCTCAAAAGTCTCTGCATTATTTTCTTCTTGTGGTTCTTATTCTTTTAAAAGAGTTCTATGAACACTTATACTTCATGGAACAGTTTCAGAAGGCTTTCATAGAATCATAGGATCATAGCATATCTTGAGTTGGAAGGCACTCATGAGTACTATTGAAGTTCAACTCCAGGCTTTGCACAGGACTACACCATGAATCACACCATGTGCCTGAGAGCATTGCATGTCCAAATTCTTCTTGAACTCTTCAGGAAGAGCTACATTTCTTGTCTCTAATTTAACTGAATCTTTCCCATCTTTTCCCCCATTATTATGTTTTTTGTATCTCTAAGGGTCTCTTTTGCTTCCTTCTTGACCCACTTGCTATCTTTTTTGTCATCCATTGTCTAGCTGAAGACTCAGAGTATTGTGAAATTATTTGACTTGTTTTAGAAATCTTTATACCTCTCAGCCTGACATTTAACTCTGAAACAGAATGACAGAGATGATTTACTGCTCCTGTTGTAGGTATTTTTAGAGAAGTGCTGACTGCTCAAACATCTTGCATTCTCTGCCAGTGCAATTCAGGGTAACTCTGGAATTTTGTAGACTTATTGGATTAAATGCATTTGTGAAGATAATTTTGACTTTTTCATCCTTACCTCTGGAATAATTGCAGGCCTCTTAACTGGAGTGGCTCACAAAAAAATAATAGCCCTACTCTCCATATTGTAATTGAAGTTCCTAATGACAACATTAAACCTACCTGATACACCTCATAGAATTATTAGGGTTGGTAAAGACCTCTAAGATCGCTGAGTCCAGCTGCAAACCCATCACAACCATGTTCACCACTAAACCCTATCCCTAAGTGCCACATCCACATGCCTTTTGAACTCTTCCAGGGATTGTGATTCCACCACTTCCCTGAGCAGGCTGTTCCAATGCCTGACCACACTTTCAGTGAAGAGTTTTTTTCCCAAAATCCAATCAAAACCTCCCCTGGTGCAACTTGAGGTCGTTTCCTCTCATCCTGTCACTTGTTACATGAGAGAAAAGACTAACACACATCTGGCTACAACCTCCTTTCTGGGAGTTGTAGAGAGCAATAAGTTTCCTTCTGATCCTCCTTTTCTTCAGGCTGAGCTCCCCCAGCTCTCTCAGATTCTCCTCATCAGACTTGTGCTCCAAACCCTTCACTTCACATCCCTATCCTATCCTATCCAAGATCCTGTACTAGTGGATTTAGTCCTTGTCTGTCAGGTATTTGTGCTGTCCCACATGCCACAGCACTGCCTGTCTCAGCTCTGATTATATTGCTGGGAAACAAAAATGAGAATTTAACAGTGAGTCTTGCTCTTTCATGTAGTTTAAAAAGGATGTACATGATGTGAAGGATTCATTCAGTCTCTACAATTTCTTCTAAGCTTCTCTAGTATGTATATACAACTAGCATTTACCACTACTTGGACCAGGAATCTGAGCATACTTCTGGGATATAGCTTGAAAGATGTTGCATTAGGGGAGCATAGCAAAATGATTCTCTATTATATTTTGCCCTGAGCTGACCTTAGCACATTTGAATGGCAGGATTATGAAACTGGAGAGAAATTATATCAACTGAGTATTTCCCAGAGGAAAATTCACTTTTTCTATTGAATATTCTTCTGCTCATTTATTAGAGGAATCCAGAATCTGCAAAAATAAAAACTCATGAACCATTATTGTATGAATTTATCATTAGAGATGGAACCATGCCACAATTAAAAAAGGACAAATGTTCATGTCAGAATTAAAAAGCTGTTATGAATCAGTGATAATTAAGTCAACAGATTGATAAGGATTGGGATTGAAATTTCAGTGTGGCTGAGAATTTTAACTCATTTTTTTGCCTTTGTAACATTGTGTTTAGAGGTTTAAAATTATGGGTGTCAAATATATATTTCTCTTTGTTTCAAATGCATTTGCAATGCCTTGCAAAAACCTTTTAATGAGAGAACAAAAAATTAATTGTTGAACTTTGTAGAGGAATAAGATTTTGGAAGCTTACTTTCCTGTGCTAATTTGATTGCATTGTTCTGGCTTCAGACTTTCCCAAGTTTCTAATTTCTGTGTTTTACAAAGAGTTACTTTTTTATTTTCCCAAATTCTTATTTGAAAAGCTAATACAAAATAAATCTAAGTTTTAGTTGATCTCATCATAAAGTTTTTTTCTCATAATCAGAATATGCAATTTCATAATGTCACCAAATACATCTAGACCTGGGCCTGAGGTGAAAGAAAATACCCAAATAACAGTGATAGAACATTTTCAGATACTGATTTAATGCCTTGGGAGAGAGTCTGTAATGCTGTATAGCAGAAAAATATTGACTTCCTTATTTTATGAAGCAAAACAAGTATGTAATTTCCTGTGATAATGAAGGGCTATTAGGCCTTTTACTATATCTTTTAGATAAAATAAAAAATTAAGGTTCTGACCGTATGTGCCATTACACATTCAATAGCACTTTCTATCTAGCTTTGTATCTCTCTACCTGCCTCCCTAATGGTGTGGTTTTCAGTCTTTCAGTGCTGGAGTTCATTTAGCTATCCCAGCATATGCACTCCCTTAAAATATCTGTGACTCTAATTTGCCTACATGATGACCTACTTTAGTTTGTTCTGGAAAAACTACATTTTGTTTCTCAAGCTGAGCCATGGTGTGTTTCAGCTCTATTTGTCAAACAGAGGCTGTTTTCCATCCAAGACTGAGCTGCAAATGTAATTCAGGATTTAAATACACTGCACGGTAAGGTTGGCCTTCCACTGTTATGGTAAAGTACCGATTAGGCACTGACTAGGAAAAGAATATGAGTGTCAAAGAATTTTCTGCAAAATTAGAAAACTTTATACCAGCACTTGCAAATGTCTGAGAAGTAATTCAAATAATGGTTTATCCCTAGGTTGTGCCTGTATTGTCTAAGAGGGACAAAAGTAATTCATCTGAACATGAAATTCATAAAATAATAACTCTCTTTGTATCTGTGACAAATCTTTGTTGATTTCAGAGCATCTGGGTAACTTTGTCATAAAGGCAGACGCTCATGTAATCTGGAATATTGTCTTATTTTCATAATAGCAAAGTTTGCCTTAGGGTTTACTGTTAATTAATCATGTCCAAATATTAACTGACATCCGTTCTTGGGTGTGAGCAAAACTCCCCCCCAGGGCACCTCCTCTGTGAAAAATTTAACATTTCCATTTAGAAAGTGAAAAGGATGAAATGCTCTAAGAATTAGGGCAGCTGAATACAAGGGGAAAAGCAACTCACATTAGCTGGGGGAAGACAAGAGAGAGACCAGTTGGCTCCTGGGATCCAGCTGAGGAAGAAGTCATCAGTTTTGGCAGAGTTTGCATGAAAGAAGGGAGAAAAGAAGGACGGGCAAGGAGTTGCCATCTTCCCCTGGGATCATACTGGTATAAATCCAAATGAACTCTGAGTAGACGATGTAATCTTTGATCAGTATTACATTAATTTTACATTCCTGGTGATCTCCATAGCCTCAACAGTGTTACTGCAGACTTACAGCAGGCTGAATGAGGAGAGACCTCAACCCAGAGAGAAAATTCCTTTTGTTAGGAGAGGAATTTGGATAAGCAAGTTCATATGGGATCTTGCCATAAAAAACCAAGACACGTTGAACTTTTGGTAAAATTGTAACAGTGTGAAAATGAAGAATGCATATTTAAACTATTTTTTATCCATTTATGGAAGAACTGAAATATTTAAAATGGCAATCCTGTGGAATAAGATTATTACAATGTACATATACAAAGAATTCGCACCGAGGCAACCACACAGAGGTAACTTGAACTCTGTGCACAGAATGATTTCACTCCCAGAGTTTATTCATCTCGTTGTACATATATATTGAAAAAGAAATCATCTTAAAGAGCTCATTTCTTTCCATCAAATATTGGAGAGTAATATTCCCCAGAACTTTTATAAAGCCTTCTATGGAGATACTTATTTCAGAATCCTGTTCTCAGGAAGCTTTCTCTGCTCCCCCTGGCCATGAGCATTTACCTGCTTAAATGCTAAATTGTTTCAACAGTGTGGGCTACCACATTGTAAAAGGTCATATATTCACCAAATTTAAGTGGTTTGTTAGCATGAGACATACTTCTGATGCAACAGGCATAACCAAATTCAAAACTTAACTAGTAACTAAATACAGGCCTTTGGAAGAAGGCATTAATTCTAAACCAAGAAAAAGTACTTAATTTTCTCTGCTTCTATGAAGTTCAGTAATGACATGGGCTGGAATCTGTGGTAGTAATAAATTAATTAGCTTTAAATATACACTTGGGTTTTTTCATGTGTGTATTTCAAAAGAGGTGATTTAAAGGAGCTAAGCTGGGTTGATATGATGCATTTTCAAATTTAGTTCAATACTAATGTTACAGCAGAAGTTGTACTTTCAAGCAACATGTACTACACCATCCTCTTACAGTCTTTGCATCAAGTTCTCTGTGTCTGAAATAACTGTATTAGTAGTCTATAAAAATGTCAAAGAAGAGGACTAACAAAGAGATGAAGTTTGTTACTGCAGTAGCATATATATACATATATATATATAT
>NW_008667480.1:144476-178367 GCF_000695815.1 Acanthisitta chloris | reverse complement strand
CTGATGGATTTGGCAGAGGATGCTGGTGTGTGGGCACTGAAGTGTGGGTGTACAGGTGGCCTGCTAGGAGTTTCCATGAATTATTTTGTGTGTGAGACTCCCCAGCGGCATTGCACGGAGGTCCCTCTGTGAAGCTGCAAATGTTCTCGCCATAAACCTCTTGCCTTTTATCCAGTTCTCTGCAAAATAGAAGGTCCTGTGACTGCAGGAGTGGGGGGAAAAAAACTACCAAATGTGGAGCAACTGGGGCAGCTTAAAACGTAAGCAACTATTTTTATTAATAACCATCTGAGGAGCGAATTGACACGACAGAGCTGGAAGACAGAAAGGCGATTCCCCCATCCCCACCCTGCAGCCTTCACCTCATCATTTCTCCAAAGTACGATTTGAAATCCCATCGTTCCTCCTCTGATGGAAGCTAATGTTCATTGTCTTGCCCTTGAAGAGAACAATATTGCTGCCCAGGAGCTGCGAAGAAACAAAACCCTCCGAAATTTTGAGCTGTATTAAATCTTCCCTGGTTTCTAAGGGCCAGGATACACTGCTTACAGGCAGTCTGATTGCATGGCAGTCAAAACATTTTCTTCTTAAACATTTCCCCAGCCACCACTACAGTAAGAAAATAGCCGTTTATAAACCTGTGCTTGCAACAAAATCCAATGCTGTTTGATATGATCAGGTATACTGGTTGTGCATTTGGGGAATATTCAACAAATAATATCACTTTATATGATACTCATTCTATTATCCTGTATTTATTGTATTTCCGAGAGGAAGTTATTGTTAGAGTTGTGTTTTGTATTAATAATCATCACAAAGGGTATTTTTTCTGGTGTTCAGAGGTTTTTCTCTTCCTTTCTGTTTCTCTTCCTCTGTTCTTTCACTTCACCTCTCTATACACAGTGAACATACCCATGTTTAAATATACATTGTGATGTATAGTTACATAACCCTGTCTTGCAAAGCACTGAAAAATGATCCCTGGCTTTATCTTCTGATGATTTTTTAAAAGTAGCAGTTTTTGTGTATAATCTAGCACTATCAAAAGACAGAGGGAGACATGCTGCAGGATTGGTTTCCACAAATCAGAACAAAAATAATGCAAATTGTACTCCAACAAATATCATATGCTATGCTTTTGCTAGCCAGCAGGTCTTAAATCCAGAGTGTATAAATGTATTTGCTAACGAGTGGATACTGAGTTGATTTAATGAGTTGGTGATGCAGTCGGTGACTGCTCATTATCATCAGAGAATTTAACTTGCTGCAGCAACTCAGAAAATAAATGAGTACAGCTCAGGCTGGACTGTGCTGTGAGCAAAATGAGAATTTTTCCTCTCTGCAGCTTTAGCAGTCTTTGGTTTTCCTGCTTCATATTAGCCATTCTGAGCTGTATTTTGGATCCTTTAACCATCCATTGCTAATCCATCCAAGGAAGGGTAAGGAAGTCCTCTCATGAGCAGGGGCAGTATCCAAACAGGTAAACAGATTCAGAGGTCTTGACAGCTGGAGATTAACAACATGCTTCCTCTTGGAATAAAGGACCATTCTTCTCCCAAGCTGTGGTGAGAGAATATTAGGACTCTGATTATCATCTAACAGGCATTACAGGAGATAAAGGAACTCCAGAGGTGCAGAAAGCTCTAAGTACAACTTGAGCAGGTCAGATTATTCATGAACGGGAACACATCAGGAGTCCTGGTTAGCTCTGCTGGTGGTTAGACTGGTTGAATGAAAACACCTCATTCAGGTACCAGTTACAGGAAGAAAATTGCGAAAATCTTCACATTTCTGTAGCCTACACCTTGTAGGCCTTCATTGCTTAGATACCAGGGTGCCCTCAGAGCTGTGGGTTAGTAGATACTGCAGGAGTACAGCACATAAATAATTGCAACGAAATGTGTTGTATTTTGGAGTTGTTAGAAAACCAGTGTCCCTCTAGGGTAAAAATACAGTAGAAGAGGTTTTGTGTGTTTGTGCTTCAAGACAAAAGTTCTTTATCCTTATGGTATACAATTAAAGAGAAGACTGATTAGTTTTATTCCTCCATGGTGCAAAGTTTTGGAATCTGGTTCTGATTGCTCGTGCTTTGCTGCTGTCGCATGATTTTTACAGAGCTGGAACTCAGAGATGTATGTAGTGAAACTTTAAAACTATGTCGAGTTTTGGAAATGTTCACCTGTTTTTAAAAAAAAAAAAAAAAGCCAACCTACAGAGAATTTTAAAAATAGCCCAAGTCCTCCTGGAATTCAATTACAGATGCCTGCCAGCTGCTTCCCCTGCCTGGGACACGTTTTTCTAGCTTCTCTGTTCCTCTGGATGTTCCTTGGAGGGGAACAGCCCGTGTGACATGACTGATGAACAGACAGATTGGAGAGAGAGGTGCTGGGGTATGGACCCCTGCCATTCCTCCATCCCACCTGCTGCTTGGGCTGTCTTTTCATAGTCACGATTTGAGCTGTGCGATTGTTGTACAATGTGGATACCGACTGTGCGGCGACTGCTGGGACTAGCACTTTATTCTCATGCTATGTGCAATGACTTTTTCAAAAGCTTTTTATTTAGCCCCTGTAGCACTGCATCTTACAAAAAAAAATTATAAGAATCCCATCTTCTTGGATCTGTATTCTAGCTGAGTTCACAGGCACACATTATGTCCCCCATTTGCTAAAACACTGAAGTGCAGACCCTGAGCTAAACTGCAGGCTTCATTTCCCCTGGAAACATATGCAGATTGTAAAATATTTGCCCATAAGTGCATATGCTGGATTCTCCCATAATATGGACCCTGCCCTTAAGGAATTGTTTCCAAACTTGTCGTGCAGGGGCAGAAGAAAATAAAAATAGTCAAAAAACCAGAACTGTGTTTACTTATTAAATTACATGTACTGTCTTTTGTTGCACATCATCATTTTTGGTCTGGTTGCAGATGATTCAGCTGTCCAGTTCCAGGAGAACATTTTCCAGCAATGTAGTTTGGATGTAATCCGCTTTCTGGTATTGTCCTGTTTTACCCCCATAGGCTTTCTGAGCATGTGTGCCCATCTGTGTGTGGCAGTGACAGGAGCTTTCCACCCAGTCTAGCTGTCTGCAGGATCTCACTGGTTCTGTGCTGCCTTGCTCTCTTGGGTATCGTTTTACTCTTTGATTGGGAAGAATATGGTTTGAGGGTTTGTGGCAGAAATTCATTTACTAATTCATAGGGGAGGGAAGTGGGGGAGGGAAGGAGAGGGAAGGGGAATAATTCTTTGGTACAGAACAACAATCCTCCAAGGACATAGTTACAGCATTTCTTGTTAAAGTACAACATGTTTGTTTTCAAATCGTGTAGAAAATGCAGTGATTCTGTGGCTTAGGCTGTTGCCTACTTAACACACAGCTATGATGCAGATACAGCTGTTCTGAGCTGAGCAGTTCCCTGCATGATGTCTAGTCCCACTGATTTTAAGAGGAAATTCTTACTCACAGGTCTTCACATAATATGCCATGGCTGCCTGAAAGCTCGAGACATGAATGCCTTGTTTGATTTGAGATTTCTCAGTGATATTTTAATTTTGGTGCAGGGATCTCAGCAGAACTGATGTTAATTAAGAACCTGATCCATAGCTCTTACATGTAACTGCAGGATGTGCCTGCCTACAGTGTGCAGCCCTGCCCTGCATTCGGGATCCCTAGGCTCCAAATCAACTCGTTAACTAATTTCACAAGCAGAATTGTGCAGCTTCATTCTGCTGCTGTCTCATTTTGTGTTTTCTGACGTTCCTCTCTATAGTGTTGCAAAGATGCAGCCACTCATGAACTGAGTTCAGATTTGGTGTTAAAATCAAGCAGTTGTTTCCTGTTTGATATGTGGCTATTTTTTTCCTTCGTAAGATTTTATGTTAGCTTAAAGGGTGGTGCTTCCAAAATTTCTCTTTAAAGGAGCCTGATACCTGTGTGCTAAACGTGATGAAGCTGATGTCTGAGAAGCAGAAGTGCACACAGCAAGTCACTGGAGCTGACAGATTTCAAAGGGCTGTAGCTGGTTGTGTAAGCCACTAGCTTGGATGGTTTGATGTAATGCTGTTTCCAGACAGTGTGGGGATTGCATGTGCCAGTGCTGTGTGTTGCCAGACAGAAACCACAGCAATTCACCCTCAACATAATTACCACCTACAGCAAGGCTAGCAGCTTTTAAATGAGGAGGAGTGGGATTCTTTATCTAGGAAAACACCAAGGAGTTTATGTCTTGCTGTAAATCCACCTAATCTCTTCATTAGAAGGGCAAGGAATAGTGAGTGACAAACCTCAGCCAACGTTGCACATAATGAAGTATTTTTAAAATGCTCGCTTTGATGTTAAACTGTAGCACAGACAGAATCCAGAAAAATCAGGTGACGTTTTCTTACAGCTCGTGCAGTGTTAGCAATGGTTTTGGACATGCAGCATAGCTTCTGTTACATGGGAAGCTTTAATGTGCTTTTCAGTGCCTCGTTTCCTTCTATCAGGATGCTAAGATAAATATTATTATCAGTATAGCTCTAGCCACTTAGAGGCTTCTTTTGGGCAGTTGTTCGCTTAAAATACCCAAGAACATTGTTAGAGGGGAAAATACCAAGTTAAAATTTGTGTTTAATTCTTTACTTTGTTTACTTTCCTACTTCACTAATTCCCCTCATTAATATACTAAGAATCAAGTTGTCTCACAACTATAGAGGTTTCTTGTGTGTGGATTTTGAGGGGCTGTATCCTTTGTGGAGTGCAGACGTACAAAAATAGATGCTTGGGATTTGATTGTTTTGCTGTGCTGGTAGGAGTAACAGATCAAGGGAATGTAAGGTGGCTTCCCTTGTACCTGATCCAAATCCCATTAAAGCCAGTAAAAAGATTTCTAATGTTATTAGAGCCGTGATGGGATCACTCCAGCTACACTTTCCTTGTTCCCTTGCTGCTAGCATTGCCTGTTCAGTGTCCCTGTGGAGTGGTGTCTGTATTCCACTCCTTTGTGTTAACTGAGCAGCATAAAAGGAGCAGTCATAAAAAGTAGGAAGTTTTCCACCTCTGCTCACCAAGAAACTTGTCTTTACTGGTTTAAAGGTTTCCCAGGCATTGCACCTGCTCCTCACTGTTACAAAGCCAAGGTAGTGGTATTACAAATGTTGACAGGGAGAGCTGCATGGGGACCTGAGCACCCACAGTGCTCTCAGACAAGCCAAGTGGGCCCTGAGTGCTGTGTTACTTTCAAATCTGCCTACTTAGTTTGGAGATAGAGTCAATTATTTTGCCATTTATGTGATCTCTATTATTCCTTCTTGTAATTATGGGCACAAAGAAAGCCTGATGTTGAAAAGGTGGTCTCTTGTGGCATAGGTCTAGGGTATTAGTATTTGGATGAAGAGTGTTTAGTTTTTGCTTGTGCCCCTTTTGCATTTTGCAGTGTGTGCCATGAAGGCTGAAAGATGGTTCTGTGCTAGTGAAAACTTAGGGTGCCTTCAGTGCAGAATTTATTACAGTGTATGGGAATGCACTCACTGCCAAAAATACTTGACAGAGCATGAAAGGAGTCTACTCTCCTCCATCAGGTATGTCTGCAAAAAGTTGGAGGAGTACATGTTATTTGCTTATGAAACATTGTAGGTATGCACATCTGTGTTCAACTGAAACTTAGGAGCTGAATGCGCCTGACAGACACTTGTCTGCATCCCATATCATCTCTGTCTTCTCTGCTTACTTCTTACCCTGTAACTTGCAGCTCTTCCAGCACATCGTTCAACCGTCGTGCCTTGTGGAAGGGTTTGACCATTACAGCTTTGCAATAAATAAATCTTTAATCTTATTGTAGAAGCATCTTAATTCATGATGTAAGAGCCAGTTATGAGCACCGCATTCAATCCATGTGGGCTCCTGGTTGATCATAAATCTCCTTGACATGGATTTTTCATTCCCTGAAACATAACCCTGGCCTCACCTGCACCTGAACTTCTTTTGTGTGTAATTTAATACCAAAAGGAGGAGAAAGCATCTCAGGTGATTTCCTGTGAACCTTGGCGTGAGGTGAAGGAGGGGACAGATGCATTCACTGCCTGACATATGGTTGACTGTTGGATCAATAGATCAGATAGTTTGGTGTGCAGGAGTGAATATCTTTTGCCACTGTTAGACAGAGTGGTGTGAAGCAGGTTTTCTTTTCGTGTTGAGACTGTCTGTCTGCCGGGTGGTGTGGTATTTAGGACGAGAGATGGGCTTGCAGTTGTGAAGCTGTGCTTGTGCTGCTAAGAAATCTATGGTGTCTCTTGATTGCTGAAGGCATTCAGTGGGCATACAGCTTACTGCCCAGCAGGCACACTTAGCATCTCCCTGAAAAGACCCGCTGGTCTTTGAAGGATGTGGGAATACAGTATAACATTTTTTGAGAAATAGCTATGCTTTAATGCAGTAAGCATGCATGATACCATAAACCCTGTACTAGATATTTGCAGAGGAACTTGTGCTGTTAAAGGGAAATTTTAATTGAGACTTCTGACCCTTGACTGCAGCTTCTTCTGCCTGTGTTGTGGTGGCTCAAGTTTGGAGTCCTAATTTAGGTGAAACTTTAGACAGACGGACAGTGTTCTGAACAAGCTGTCTACCTGCAGGTCCCATTATCATCAGTGTGAGCCAAGGACCGTGGCATCTTTCAGGGGCAGACTGCAAGATCTGGCCATGTCCTCTCAATCCTGCTTTGGCCTTTTGCCTTATGATACAAGATTTATATTCTCATGTCAAGAAGCAGATCGTAATGGTTATCTCAGAGCTCACTGTTATTTTGCCATGTTTTTATGAGGCCAGTAGCCTAATGCTGCAAAGTTGTTTGTAATGTTAAGCTTCTACACCTAAAGCAGTGAGGTATCCATGGCAACTGTCTTGGCTGTACACAGTCCCCCGGCTGCCTTTTCACACAGGTCAGAGCACATTCCCAGATACTGACTCCATTTAGTCTGCCTTAAACATCAGGTATTTTTAAAAGACACTTGCTCTGAGGTGTTTTTTGATAGAATTCTGTATTTAATTAGCCACTTGAGCCTCTGTGTTCTGCTAATGAAAGCAATATGAAATGCCTTTGCCACTGTAAATTATATCTGTTGCTTGAACCTGTTCAAATTAAACCTAAGTCTTGTGTTAAAAATGTTAAGGGGTTTGCAGCAAGGAAATTCCAAATTAAAGTTTCTACTTAACACTGAAGAAACATCCTAACACGAAGTCTACAATAGCACAATTTTACCAAGGTCCTCTGTCAGGTACTTGCTGGTTTCCTTTGACTTCTGTAGTTGAGAGTGCTCCAGGATTAGACTCCAAAGATTATCCTCCTTTCCCCATCTTCTTGTTGATTTGCAGAATGTATGTTCATTGAAGATTAGTTTCAGTTCTGATCTATAACGATTTTTTGATGTTGTCTGAGGCACTTATTTGCATATACCAAAGCCTGAGGAAAATTCTCTGCAAAACTGGATGCTGTGCTTAGAACTTTTTTGTCTGCCAACCTAGTTCCATCTTAAGTTTTTCCTGTCCATTTTTTTGGACATTTTGCTTCAGTTTGGTTTGTTCTGTCAGTTCCAATGCTTTTGCTATAGTGAATCATCAGGTGTGTTTCTTCTGAGAGTTTGGATTAGTAATTCAAGTGTGGAGGAGGAGGAAAAGGCTCAACTTTTAACCAGATGATGCTTCCCAGATACTTGCCCTTTTCCAGTCTCCTCCAGAGCTTCTTTGCTGTAGCAAGGAGAATGATTAAACAAGGAGGCATGATTACCAGAGTTACTGAGGGGGAAAAGCTACAAATCAAGTGTCACATGTATTATAATGTGTCATTGGTACTGCCAGGGGACAGGGACGAAAAAGGCAAATTCAGAGGGGACAAGAAGGAAGAAAAAAGATAGAAGACAGCAAAGCAGGAGACAAAATCCAGATCCTCTGCTGGTCTTCTACATCATCCCTTCTGCACTATATAAATCTGTCAAGCTTCTGGCCAAGTCTTAGCAGCTTGGGGTGCCACAGCTAGAATACTAATCTTTGTTTCTACATATAGTGAATTTTAGGCCAGAGAAGGACATTATGTAGGTGGAGGCATCTGTGTGGCATTCAATCCTTAGCAGTCAAAAACCCATTTCATCATCAAGTGGACTCACAGGGAGACAGAAAGGCACTAATATGTATAGGAAACCAATTTATGTCATTGAAAAGTTGTAATTAATTAAAGGAACTAAATAATGGTGACATTCTGGTCAGTGTTATTTAGGGCTAAATGAGGGATCTGGTGTTCATAGGCTGTCATCAGAACTACAAAGCCTGATGCTGTGGCTGTCTCTGCCATGCAAAGACATTTTTTGGTGTATTAGAGGATGAGGTTTTTTGGACTTCATTAGTATTAGAACAGAAGTGTCATCTGTGGGAGGCAGAAGGAGATTGGAGAGTTAACTAGCTGAGCAAGTGTGTGTGTACCCAGCTCAACACCAGCAGAATGTCTCTCTGAAGAAGGGATCCTTGAGTTTCTCTCTAAGCAGCTGCCTTTTGTTCTAAACCTGTTTTTCTACCTGCCATCATTTTTATATAGACTAGTAGTATTTTGCTAAGCAAAGGTGAAGAGAGCCAGATGAAATGCAGACCTTTTCCATGTAAGGATTTTAGTAATACATTCTCTTGCTATGGCAATTCTGGATTTTGCCTGTTGAAGTCAGGGTTCCAGCTGATATTTTGGGTCACTACAGTGCTCTGCTCTGCGTGTCTGCTCATCAGAGATTTAATAAAATCTATTTTTCTTTTGACTCTATATTGGATTGCACTGGTTTTTGGATCCAATGCAAATAGACTGCATACACTTCATGTTCTCTTTTAAACACATGCAGATTGCTAAAGAGGATCAGGCCAGAGGACTAAGAGTGCTGTCTCATTGTGTGGCCATCACCAGATGCTTCAGAAGGTCTAAGAATCCCCACTGTAGGCAAAGTTGAAGTTTTCTATTCTTCCTGAAGTCTTGGGATAATCCTTAACAGTAAGATCATAAATCTGTGGCCCCTAAAGCAAGAGATTTTGTCTTCTTTCCCATAGTTGTTTTTTTAACATTTGCTATTGTAACTGGTTTTGCTTCTGGTCTATAGAAATGCCCAAATCCTCTTCTGAGTCTTGCTGAATTCTTGGCCTTGGTGACTTCCCATGGCCATGAGTTCTGCCATCTGCTTATGTGTGGCCTAACAATTATTTCTTTATCACTTTCTCATTGGCCATGTTTACATTCCATTGGAGGCTCCTTTTTGGGAGAGGAAGCAGGAATTCCTGACCTCCCCATCTTCTCATCATGCTTTGCTGTTCTTTTGTCACATCTTTCCATCTCTTTTCCAAGGTAATACCACGTTTTTTCCACACCTTTGTGTGCTCCCAGCACTTCTCTGAGCCTTCTAGGGGAAGGCTACATGTAGAAAACATAGAACTTAGATGAAACTGTGTCATTGATCCAAAGTAGAGCGCTAAGTTTGTCTATGCTATTTCCCACCTTCCTCAGTGTTTAACGAGGTTTTCACAGAGTTACACTAGCTAAATGCAGCAGCAATGCTGCATTGGGAACTGAGGATTATATTAATAATCACAATAGCCTGAGCAGGCAGTTATGTAGCCTCTAAAACTCTTGGTGGGTTTTGTTTTGTGTTCACTCAAAGCACTGACTGGGTGCTGTGTGTGTACAGTTTTAATTCCCAGTTACTGGAAACTTAAAGTTCATCTTGGTTTTCATAATGCTGTTGAGCCCTAATGTTGGGATGTTGCATGGCATTTAACAGAGAGATGTCGTTAGTGGGAATATCATTACTGTTGAAACACAGTAGAAAAATCTGCAGTCAGTTCCAGGACTTCCAGAGCAGGTTTTCTGCAGGCTCACCCTCATCTATGCTGTACTTAACAGCTCTAAAGAAGCATATGACATTGTATTTCCATAGCTACATGCTGTGCATGTAGGAACATTCCAGTGATAATATATTTCTCCTTGGAAGCAATAGACATTTAGGCATTATAATGGCAACAACTTCATAATAAATGTAGACTAAAATCTGTTATGATGAGACAGCTAATGCATATGTGCAGCAGTCTTATCTGTGACATAAATAACTCAGCAATTTTAGCAAATTTAAATATAAGGGGGCAATTTAATATTATGGGTGAACAGCTTGCATATTAAATTTTATATAAACATGAATCTGTCTTTTAGTAGTGGAAATTTGAGAAGCTGAGACAGGCTCATGAAAATATGTCTTCATCACCCCCTTGTCTGTACCTTTGAACAGCTGATTTAATTTCAGGAAAAATTTTGGTAATTTCTTTCAACCAGTTCTAGAGTGGCTTCAATTTTTTAATTTATTTTTTTTCTCAACGTAGATGATAACTTTTTCCTGATCTTGGGAAACTTAGCATTTAGAAATTGGTGTTGCTCCTAAAAAAAGATGACAGCTAAGAAGCTATTGAGCTCTGGCATGACAGCTGATATACCTCTGAAAGTTATTAAAACCAAAATGTTACTCTCTTAACAATGTTTCAGTTTCATTCAGCAACTTCAGCTAATAGAAATAGTTTGTAAAACTTCTGCTGCAGTGTTGGACAAAGTCAGAATTATTTCCATGGCAGCCTTCAAAGGATGTTATTAGGTTTATTTTCTTGAATTGATGGAATCTTAGACTCCAAGAGTGGAAAGCTAATATTGGTCTCTAATTTAAAGGGGAGGATTGAGAACTGCTTTGGAAACAGATCTTTTTCCTACTAAAAGATGCTTTCAAAAGTCAGCGTGTCTGTCTGTCATTTGGAAGAGACACTGTTATAAAAAGTTCAGGTATACCAGGAAAGACCAACACCGAGTCACTGCAGGTTTGTGAATTGGTAGGTAAAAGTGAGGACAAACCCTGAACGACCCTGGAGAGGTGCTAGCCTGCTCCCTTATTAATGGCATTAATGGGAGTTAAGGTAGTTTGGCCTAACTCAGGGTCTGAACCAAAACCTCATTCCTCATTCCTGAGGAACGGACCTGCCAAATGCTTCTTTTCCAGCCTCCTCAGGAATTCAGCACTGGGGTTGTCAATAGAGCTCAGCTCTTGCATGTGGCAGAACAGTCTTCGCCAGGGCACAAACAGAGGTCAGAGGTTCAATGACAGTGTTTTAGTTGTAAGATTATCCATTTCTCATGATTCGTCAAGTGGTCCTTTCCTTTTAGTGTGGCCTCACCTCCTAATCCTATGTTGCCATTAATTCTTAGTTCTTTGGGAGTGGATGTGCTGATTTGCCTTTTGAGGAAGAGGAGATGTGGCACTCTGCGGTGACAGCCAAGTGTCAACAGCTCCATCCTTGCTGAAAGTCAGCAGCAAGGATCTGAGCTCCTCTTAGTACACAGTATCAACAAATCTGCTGGAGGAGGTTGCTTAATATTTACTTGATATTTACCACCTCTGGCAGTCAAAGTCATGAGTCAGGCTCCTAGAAATGGTGAAACTAATTTGGTTTGGTTTCTTAATGATTAAAAACCATCAACATATTACATGGCTTTTTCTTGTTGTTGTTTTTCCTGGCCTTTTGGCTCTGGCCACACAGATTTCACATTTCCAAGTACTATTCCTGGGACAAGGAGCACTAGAAATTAGAGGGTGGCATGTGATTTTTGTTTTGGACTTTTTTTTTTAAGCGTAAACTAGAATTCTCATACAAACACATAACTCTAGATGCTGAACTTAAAGTGCCAGCTATCATGACAAGAATAATACAATTGGGAGAGTTGTCATGAATAGAAAATTCCCAATGAAGTTTACTGAAATGTATTCAAACTACTACTTTTTTTAAAAACTGGGGAACATGAATTATAAATATTTTCAAATTATCCCTGTCAAAATGGATAGCTAATGAAGCATTAGATTTGTAGTGTTGTCTAACTTTGCTCTACTTTTCTGTTCTTCTGAAATGCCACCTAATTTCATAGACAGAATGAAATCAGTGCAGTAACAGCCTTTGTTCCAGGTGGGAATTGTTCTCTGCTTAGAAATGGAGAAGGATGCTTTGTATTCTTTGCCATGCTGTGCAGCATGGAGCACAGGGAGAATCTGCTTATCACTGCAGTTAGCTCTTAGGACATCTCATGCTCTATCCTGACCCCATCCAGATTATTTTTTGGAGCTGATCAGTGCTCATTTTCCGGCAATGTAGATGCTAAGACTATGTTTCCTTGTACCATTGATAACCACGCAGTGTAAATATTGCTGCTGCCCGGAGCTACCACAAGGTTGGCCTCCTTTCACTGTTCCTGTTTTGCTGCATGGATAGAAGCTGCCTAAATATGTTTTGACCAGTCGTTTTCCTTTGCAGTAGCCACAGTATACAAGTATACGTGGAGACAGACAGGCACAACACACATACACACTTGTTTTTCTCCTTAATGCCTGAAGTCCAAGAAATCAGCAATAATTTGATACCTGTTTTCATCTAAGAATGCAAGAGACATTTCTCAGATGCATCAGGTGTGTTGATCATTTTATAAAGCTGGTTCTCAGGGCACTCTTGATACAGGGCTGCTGATCACTGTCAAAAGCACATCTGTAAATCATGAAAGGACAGAATCTGGCAGTTCCATGTATTGAAATAGGATTGAGTATAGTTAACAGGAATGAGTGACATTAGAGGAAAAATGGTTGGTCTTGATGAGGTCTTGAGTTTGTTTAGAGACAAAACTTGTCCCATCATTGCTTTGCGAGATAGTAAATGCTGATAATTAATTTATTTTACTATAACTTTTTTAAAAAGATCATATATACATATAGAGCAGTTCTGAGTAATTAATATTAATTGGGAATATTTGTATATACTGGAAAAGGTGACACAGGTCATGATTTAATTACATTTACACATTAAAGCCCCAAACCATGAAGTACTCCTTTAGTATTGTATTAGTACTACTCAGAACTCATGTCAAATTCATTGAAAATTTTCCAGAGACCTGTAACCTGGATTGCAAAATAATTCTGATCACCTGGTTTGGGAAATGCATAGGTTCCTTCAAAGGTAAACAGTGACATGAGTCTCTGGAATGCCTTAGAACAAATTCTGAATTTCTGCAGTGTCTTCATCAGTCTTCAGGGTGACATAATTGCAGCCTTCCAGTACCTGAAGGAGCCTAAGGAAAGATGGAGAGGCTATTGACAGGGGCCTGGAGTGACAGGACAAGGGGGAATGGCTTCAGACTGACAGAGAGTAGGTTTAGATTAGATACTAGGAAGAAATTCTTCCCTGTGAGGGTGGTGAGACACTGGCACAGGTTGCCCAGAGAAGTTGTGTCTGTCCCATCCCTGGAAGTGTTCCAGGCCAGGCTGGCTGTGGCTCTGAGCACCTTGGTCTGGTGGAAGGTGTCCCTGCCCATGGCAGGGGGGTTGGAACGAGATGATCTGTAAGGTCCCCTCCAACCCAAACCGTTCTGTGGTACTATAATTTTGTGATCTTTAGTAGCAGACAACGATGAAGTCAAGAAATCAGTGAAGCTTATGGTGGGTAAAAATGTGCAGGTGAAAACTGAAATACTAAAGCGCCTCCTGAGCCACTTTGAAAGCCCTGAGCCCACAGGTGAAGATCCTTGCATATCTGATTCCAAACAGGATAGCCACTACGTCTGCAGTGCATCCCTTAGCTAGTAAATCAGGTATCTGTAATGCTTTGGCTTTGAATTCAACAGCACGGTGAAAGAGAATAATGTCATGAAACTACTATTTGGCCACTTGTATTATTTTCCCTAGCTGCCTGTTTTAAATGGCTCGTAAAACGTCAAAGCACAGTAGTGCTCATAGTATACATCTGGAAATTAAGTGTCTGTTTTGGTAAATATTCACATTAGGACACTTAGGGGTAAATTTTTTTCTTGCAGAGCATGAGGAGTTCCGCACAGAAATCCTGTTAACAAATAATAGGATTTGTGTGCATAACTCCCTGTGCATCACTTTGAAAGTTTACCCCCTGCAGCATAAGAGTTAGATAATTTTAGTCTTTGAAAATTGTGTTTCTCAGATCTGGTCTTTTCCTACAGTATGTTATTGATGGTGCAGTCATAAATGCTTCTGAATAATCGTGGTCAGATCTTACATTGTTTTCTTTCAGTGGTGGAGAACTTGGGTTATTGTGTGTCTCAGTGCTTTGCCTTGCACCGGAGAAAGTTGCAAAGGGAAAATTGTGTAGGTGCAAACTTGACCAGTTTTGTAAGTGCACAATTATGACTGCAAATGGAAACCCTGTCACAAAGCACAGGTGACAGATATAAACAATAATATTTGCCCACAGGAAAGACTTGTTCTCTCTACATATAAATGTGTGCATAGGAATGTAGTGATCTTATATTTGGACCCCCCAAAAAATGGGCATTTGACAGCTACTACTATTTTATGGCCCAATAGAAAAATTATGTCATTACAAAATCAAACTGTATTTTAGAAGTGTTTTCTTCTCAGTCTAAGTCTGAATGTCCCAGTGCTGAGGTTTTCACAAATCCAAACAATTTTTCTCTCCTGCTGTATTCATAGTGGAGACACTTTTTAGAGATACTGCCAAAAAAAATCTTTTAATGTGACACTTTCCTGAGTTTCTTCAGGGTTCAAAATTGGACAGTTTCCAGGCAAAACCTGGTTTTGTTGCAGTGTGTCCAGTATTCTTTTCACTATCCATATTGAAAATAGACTGGCAATAGCATTTGTTTTGCAATGTTTTGGCACTTAAGCTTCCAGCTTTCTATGGAACCTGGAACTGCAAAGGAAAAAAATTTAAAGACTGCAAAAATATGAACTGCTTTTTAAAATCCCAGTAGTTGGGTTTCAGAGAAGGCCATGTTTATGGTTCTTTATTTTATCTGACCCTGTTAATGAATCTCTGCTCTAGTTACTGGCTCAGGTTTATCAGTATTTGTGATGTAGGCAATTTGTATTGAGACAAGTGGGATTGCTCCCAGTTTTGTGTAGGATTGAACAATGGCACATTTTAAACGTGGGGTGTCTCTGCCTAATGAGAGACAGCTGAGAGGTGTGGGTGGCCAGTTCTGCTCTCCTAGGAGAACTGTGTCATGAAGTCTGGTGCATATTTTGGTTTGGATTTTTTCTTTTTAGACTTGGATAAAAACTTTTGCCTGGAAAAGTGCATGTCTGCTCCTTCTCCTTCTGAAGTTGCTGGCAAATCTGTTGATTTTAGTGGAAGCAGAGCTGGACACCAGCTGGACCCAACTTCATATTTAAAAGTGCTTTTTCCCTGGGGTGAATAAACGCCTCAGTGTGCAAATAACTCTGCTGTTGGGGTTCATATTGTATTGGTGAAAATATATCACTTTCAACTATCAGTTGGCTATGAAAACATCTTGTTGCAAAAAGAACAAAGCCAAGAAAAAGCTCACTCTGTGCAAAAACAAACAAACAACCCCCCAAAACAAACAGCTTCCCCAAATTTGTGAGCCCCCTGGAAGTTGCTGGCATCATGAAAACAGAGATTTTCCACTTTGTGGACATAATAGGAGGCAAGACTGGGGCTGTATTCCAAGTTCGTGCTTGTGCAACACCATGCGTGTGGTAGCTGTGGCCTCAGTTGATCCCTTTTGGAGATGAGATTTCTGTGTCATCTTAATTTCAAGAGCAGGTTGAATCATAATTTAAAGGGTTATAAAACTTCCATGCATGGTATCTTCACAGAAGCCACTTGCACATAACTGCTTCTCCTACCATGTTTTCTCTCCATGAGAAACAAGGGAACAAAGCAGTTTGAAAATGGGTAAAGAAAAATCACCCTGAAGCAGGCACTCAAACCAAGCAGAATAGAAATTTCATTTATAAATTATGAGAAGAAACATGTAGAAGTAGGTGTTTTTTTCAACAGCCTTCATAGAAAGCCAGGCTTCTAGCCTCATCTATATTTACTACAGGAAAAGGTGGCATGATGTCTTCATAGATTATGTGAGATGACATATTTTTGTCACCCAGCTTGTTCTCCTAATGTAGACCACAAGATCTTCAAATAGTTTCTGTCTGAGAAGCCACCTAGTCGTGGTTTAGTAACTGCCAGTACTGACTATCACACCTCTTCTTAAGCTGTTCCAATAGCTAAATGCTATTACTGTTATATAAAATAAAAATAAAATTCATAACCCACAGTCTAAATAACCCAGCTGCTTCTGCCTCTTTTCTAGCTGAGTTTGTCCATCTTCAGCTTCTCACCAGTGTGTCTTGCACCTTTATCTTTAGACTGAAGTCATCCATTATCACTGTTCTCATGTAGATAGAAACAGAGTTCATGTAGCTCGTGTTTAGACTGATCAGCTCAGTAGATTGAAAACCTTGAGTTTCTGATGAGAAGGCATGTTTTATTCTGTAATCATTCTTGTGGAGCTTCTCCAAACCTAATCCAGTTTGTCAGCATTCTTCTTGAATTGTGGACACCAACTTGTGATGTTGTATTCCTGCACTAACGTGCCCCTGCATGTGAATAAGTAAGATAGTCTCACAAATCCTACCTAACAGCTCTTGTTATCAATTGCAGGATCAGGAGATTTGGGTAGTTGTCATTCCAGTGACTTTTCTCCAAGACCTTTCATTCTTCCCCAGAGTCATGACCGCCTAGAACTGAATCCTACATTATTTTGATGTTTTGCAGTTAGTTTGTTATTAAGAGATACAGAGGTTTGGACATAATGAGACTCATATTGTTTGCTTCTAGTCAGTTTAATAAATGATGCCTAAATTGTTATTGGTGACTTGACCTCATCCCCCCCCCCCCCCCCCCCCCTTCCCTTTTTGTGTCCTTTCCAAATGCTATTAATAATTATTTTCTATATTCTTCCATTTCATTGAAAAAAATGTTAGGCAGACAATAAATACTTGATGAGGCTGCCCATTAGGAGCCCATACACTTGTTTATGATTTCTTGCTTTAAATTTCACATCGAGTTCTGTCAGTCACTTGGCTGTTAAGCCATTTAATAACTATCCTTGTGGGCTTACTTAATCCAAAATTTTGCCTTACAGGATCGTGTCACACCACACAGTTTATCAGACTGTACCAGAGTGATTTTTCATTATTAGCAAAGGCAGAAGATAATCTTCAGAAGTTTCAGGAGGTCTGTTTTTCATAAACCTATACTGAGGCAATTATTACAACATGATGCCGGTATTAAAACTGACATTGGTTTATAGTAGCTTCCTTTAATTTTGTGCTAATGGAATGCAAAATCAGCCATTCCTTTGTTTTTCACAGAATTCATATCAAACTCACTGCAGTGAGTGGGGTATCAGTAAAAAGTATTAAAAGTACTTCTGTGTACTTTTTTAAGAGTATCATTGCACATGAGATTTCTCTCAGTTCTCTTGGATTTTGTACCTGTTCCAAACTTCCTGAAAACCTGTATTAGTAGGCCAGGGATTCCAGACAGGTTCTCTTTTATACTTGGCTGCAAGTTATTCAAATCTGAAGATTTAATATGCCTAATTTTCATGCATCTTCCTGGATTAATGCTGAAACACACAACATCATCCATGGTAGCACAGAAATACTTGTTGGATGTGGCTGCTTTTCCTGTGTTATCACTGATAATCTGATCATTTCTACTTCAGTATTTTATTGTCGAGTGAGAACCAGAAGAGATCACCAGATCCTCTTGTTCAGCCTTCAGAACATCAGAAATATAATTGCAATTCCTTAAGAAGTGCATGAAGTTATTTAATACAGGGCAGATAATTTTTGGCAGTGTAATACAGTGAGCTGGTGCCGATGCAGCTATCCATGATAAGCCTTGGGTGCCTCTCTTAGCCATTGCTTCCTGGCATGGAACACTCCATCCTTATGTGGAACAAGCCTTTTGCAGGCTCAGAGAAGGAAAGTAAATAAACCATTGTATAAAGGCATTTAAGTCAAGTTTAAAGACCAATGAATATAATGAAATACGGACTGAGAAAATGTAATTTGTTTGTGTCTACATGTTCCTATTGGAATAATTATTCCCTATTGGAAACTTTTGTGTATCAATCCCTAGCTATTTAAAACTGCAACAACAATATCCAGTTGTTGCTTTCTTGTGTCCTCAGTCTTTATCCTAGCTTTTGTTAGGGACAATGCAGTGGTATTCATCAGTAACAATAAGACTTTTATGTTTCATTGTGGTTTTTTTCCAAAGCTATACAATGTTCTAGCCATTATGGAAGGATTGCTGTCAGCTGAGTGATGTTTACATGCCACTTCCATACCCTAATAAGAGGTATAAAAAGTGTATTGTAGCCAGCAGGGGAGATATTCAGCTTGGAAGGTTGGGACTTGGGCCACACATAGAAACGTAGTCAGGGAAGATAGCACTGTGCTGCCTAGTGTGTTTTTATTTTTGGCCTCTGCTTTAGTAGCATGAGTGTCAGTAAGAGCTGCTGCAAACTGCTTATTCATGCTGCTGCTGTGATCATTTGCTTTTGGGCAAGATTATTTTTGTGGCTATACTAAGTTAGGAAACTGTTTACAAGGACATCAGTGGCATGGCTGTCTCACTTACCCAGGCAGCAAGTTCGTCTCATCCACATGATGAGGCTGTTCTTGACTGTGTTTTTTGGCATTCCCATAAAGCAAACCCATACACCTACTCCAGTGGGATCAGCACTTTTTCTGGAAGCGAGGTCTTTGCAGCTTTTTCTAGCACAGTGCCTCACACAGTTACATGCTGGAGGTGACAGGCATTTCTGATGCATTCCTTGAACATTTGTGCATTTCTCAGCCCTGGTGCGTGCAGCTGGGCCCTTCTGCTCTTTGTAGTGGCAGCTGATTCCACAAGACTCATGGAAGTCATGTGGCTGCCCGAGGTCATCACAAAGGGGACGAAGATCCTGAGTTTGCAAATATGTGGTCTGAGACCAAGGGTGTGTTTTTGACACAGCTGTCAGGCAAAGCAGAAGTTCCACCACATTTCTGGTTCTCAAACACAGCATCCATAACTCTTGACATGTTGGCTTCTGGGAACTGTAACTCTTGTCTGGATTCATGGTGATTTGAGAAGAAATGAAAGAGAGCAAGAATCCTAAGTATTAAGAGTTGCTTCTTGGGATAAGAATTGAAGTCTGTGCCTTAGTTATGGGTGAAGCAGGATTCCCCTTCCCATAGCAGCTGGAGAAACGTCTTCGTATCACTGCTCCTCATGATGTCTCTGGAGGTAGTGAGACAGGAAGAGTTGAGATGTGCTAACAGTTACTTGCTTCCAGGCAATCAGATCCTAGTGCTAAATCATTAATTTTATTAGTCAAAACTCTTTCATTGTCTTAAATATTCCTCTTGATAAAATAAATGCTGTTTTGATTGAACAATAAAGCTTGTGACCACAGGTATTATTCTTAACTATATATAGATGGCTTTTGGTGTTTCTTCCCGTGACTGCACTGTGACTCTTTATATAATTTGCCATTAGTCATCAACACACTGCATAGATTGCTGGTTGAGGATGTTGCCTCAAGCTGAGTGGTTAATCAAGTGGTATGGCAAATGCCAGCCTTTCTGATTAAAAGATCTTGTTTCAAGGCACTGTCCATTCTGGATCAGGTCCTAGTCTGGAGTTAGGAAAGCTTTCTGCTCTGTGATCCTGTTTGTGTGAAACAGTTTTATGATTCTGTGATACATATATGCCTGAGAAGACTTGTAAAGGGACTTTATTCTGCTTCTTAGTCCATGTTTATCAGTTCTGGTGGGACACTTTTTTCCCATTAATAATACATTTGTCTTCTTCAGGAGATGAGGAAAATTGAGATTCACTTTATTGTAAGACACAGGACTTTGGTCACAGCTAGAGACAGGATGTTGAGCAGGAGGAGCTGGTGCTCTTAGCTTCTTGAAATCACTCATGAGCTTGGCTACCATACCCTGTCCATGCACTCTGGGTTAAACGCCGTCACAAATGAGGCTGGGGAGGAATCTGTGTGAGGTCCTCAGAGACTTCTGGTTCTTTGCCATCCTCTGTAGTGCCTCTTAAGCACAATGGCTTAAGCTTACCTGAAAAACTCCCTGGCTTTTTATTTTTCTTGCAGACATTGCATTTATAACTTTTGATATTTTACTCTAGGTCTTGTACTTGGCTGTGTGAAGGAATTTTGTATAGACAATTACTGAATTAAAACATCAAAATGCAAGAACTAGGCAAGAATGTCTGGTTTGTGTTGTCAAGTGATGCAAAATGCTGCATTTTGGCACTTGTTCGAGGTGGACAAGTCCATGGTCCATGAAGCAGTGAAGACCCACTGTGGCATGTGGTTGCTTTTGGAAATATTGCTAAGATAACAGAGAGGTGGGAATGCAAGTAATTCTTCTTGAGGTGTGTCTGGGACTTGCTTCCCCACTGCCTGCTGTCTGTGGTAGCCACAGAGATGTTTTGATTGAAAAGGTGACTGCTGCACCAATGGGCAGGCACTGGTGAGCTGCTGAGTGCTGAGAATGCTTCTGGTACACATATTTTTCAGAATCTTTTTTCATTAAAACCAGTAGTTGAGTAAAAGTAATGAAAATCTTGTTCCATTTTGCTGCCAAACTGTTGAAGTGACCAATTTTCCCCTTGTGTGATCATTGGAGACCTTGCATACTCTTTTCTTTGTAGACTCTTATGTTACACATACACCTACAGTTGTTGTGTCACCTTCTGCCTCTGTAAAGCGGAGTGTTGACTGCAGGTGTTCCCAAGAGACAGAAGGCAAAACAAAAATGCCAAGTAATTGGTACCCCGACTCTTAATTCAACATGTCTTGTGTTGCAGTGAAATGAAAGGGAAGATCTTCAGAGAGCTGCATGCAGATTTTGACTGGTTGTGGGTTTGGAAGAAAAGGAACAAGGAGATACAGAGAAAGCTTTTTAAGCTATTCTATCAAATGTCATATCTCTGTTTTAATATTTCATGTGATGTGGCTTCTTTCAGATGATCAGCTGGAATATCTGAGATCAGAGAAAAGGGAGTGATACTACTCAGCTGCAGAAAATAGGAAGAAAGTACTGCCATGGCAGGGTAGGGCACAGACACACTGGCTGCAGAGCACTGGCTATTTGTGGGACTTGTTTCAATATACACATCTCACAGAGAGCCAGTCAGAATTAGTGAAGTGGAAGTAGTTTATTTATAATCAATAACTTTAAAAGAAACTTCGAGAAAAGTTTATACAACACTACTTTAGAATTCTTGCTGTGGGATTTGTTAGATAAGACCATGCGATGTTTGTTTTCTGGACAACTTTACTATTTGTGTCCTTACTAATTATAATGGAAAGACCTGATAAATTATGTATCTATGTTAAACAGCTTGCTTTTCAAACAAAGGGAATTGGCCACAACTCTCATTTCTTCTATTTTTATCTTTCTCTTAAAGGGCAGTACTTTAAGGAAAATACTCCTGTATCGCTACTTTAAAGGGGAATATGGAAGTGGTATGAATGGGCCCCTGTCTGCCAGCTACAGCAAAACTGCACAAGTGGGAGGTAAATCAACACAGATCATTTCAAGAGAGCAAAATTAGCAGCACCATTTTTCCTAATAGGCACATTGGAAGTGCTCCAGAGAGTCAGTTGGTAAATAAATCAAACATGTTCTCTAACCAGTTAGCAGAGAGGTAGTATCAGACTTTTCCTATTTTTAAGTCTCACACACTTGTCTCAGATGGCTGCTGTGCATTTGGAGGTACCAAAGTTAGGTACCAGTTAATCCTCATGCAGAAATTCTTCAAAGCACATAATATTTGAATAAAGATGATGTTGTTTCTGGAAACTAAAAATTTGGTTGAAAATCCAGATAGTTTATTAATTTATTTTTTTAAAAGTATGTATCTAAGGAAAAGCTTCTTGCAGAGACAGTGGTTAGACAACGGAGCTGATTTCCCCAAGAAGCTGTAGGATGTGTCAGTTCCTGTTACAACTTCATGGGACAAGACTCTGATGAACCTGCTCTAACTACTGTGAGCAGGAAGTTTGAGTAGATGATTATAACCTAATTTTTTTGTATGGTTCTGTTACAGGAGCCATGGGAAATTACTCTAGGATGGTTTCTAAGAAAACCCAAAATAATGTATGTCATAGGAAGTGAGGCAGAAGCTAGTTACAGAGCCAGGTCAAAATCCTTGCCATTGCCTTTTCAGCATATATTAAAGGCATGCCTAGATTTGTGGGCATTTCCAAATGGTTCCCAACTGTTCCTCCTTGACTGTTCCGGTGTAGACACTGGAAATGTTTACAGTCTTAATATCTTTTGTGCCAAAATTTGCTCTCTAACAAACAAGAGAGTGAAGATTTACTACACTTTTAGTTCTCTCTAAAAGTGTGTGTGTCTACGTGTGTATGGCTTCATCACGAAGTCTGAACAATTTTAATCAGTTTAATCAAAGCAGTACTTACTGATTAAAGCAGTACTGTATTTTTCTTGCTGAAGTAGATGCAGTTATAGCTTTATAGAAGTAAGTATAGCAGCAAAGATGATAATCTGTGATAATAAAAGATGGTTGATTTAATGAGCTAATACAATGTAAAAAAATTTCTTAACCCCACACCTTTAATTTGGATTAACTCAAGTCTCTCTTCTTAAAGAACATTATCATGATTTAATGATCTAGGTGTTATGTTGGAAAACTCATTTAGCTAGAAGGTCATACCCCTAACCAGAATGGATTTACCAGGGTGCAATCTTTTATGGATAGGCCTGAGATGGAAGAGCAGATTTAAAAGTAGTCTCAGAGCCTTGACCACACTCATAGTTTAGTGTCTGCAGCAGTGGAATTAAAGAAGGGGTTCAGGGGACAAATCAGTGTAATTTCCAGCTGCTTCATTGTGTATCATGACAGAACAATGGTTCAGAATTTATTTTATGTCTTATTCTTAGAGCCCAACATTCCATACAAAAATCTTGTTTTTATCAAGGGGAATTTTGCCTGAAACAGAATTTCAAAATTTATTACATTTCTACTGTGTGCATAGAACAAATTATTGCTAGTAATTGATTCATTTCCATATACTTATGTGAAACAAACATGAATGTTATGTATTTGTCTAATTTGCAGGTGGATTTTCAGGACAAGACTCAGATAAGTCTGGGGTATCCATGTTTGATATTCAGTGCCTTCTGGATAAAGAAGGTGCATCAGAGTTAGTCATAGACGTTATAGTAAACACCAGAAATGACAGGATTTTCTCGGAAGGCATTTTGCTTGGTATTGCCTTGCTTGAAGGTGGAAATGCGCAAACACAGGTACTTATTTAATATACTTATTCACATACTGATTTTCAAATGTAGCCTGGAGACAAATAAAAAGAACCTTTTTACTGTGAGCTCTGTGAAAAGTTAGTCACTCTAATGTGTATCACTGTAATACAAATGTAAATATGCCCTATTACTATGCAATATCTCATAGTGTAGACGCTTCACTAGAAGGAAATGTTTTTCAGCTGTCCCTTTCTGTGTAGCATGGTGCTACTTTTAATCTGACCATACAAGCATTATCTGCAGTTATTTTACATCACTCTTTGTATTATTTTATAATAACAATCAATTTTTTTATGGAAACCTTCAGGGACATTTGTCACAATCTCCAAAGAGAGAAAAACTAGCCATTTCAGAAGACCGGTATCCCTGTCCATAGAAAGTAACTGCTTTAAACTATGGATTCTAGAATTCTGGTGGATTATACCCTTCTCACCCAACTTGAACCAAATAAATTGATTGAGGAAAGAAAGAGAATTGAAATGATGAGGAAAGGCTGGGAGAACTGGGATTGTTCAGCTTGGAGAAGAGAAGGCTTTGGGGTGACCTAATTACAGCTTTCCAGTACCTGAAGGAGCCTACAAGAAAGTTGGAGAGAGACTCTTTACAAGGGCCTGGAGTGACAGGACAAGGGGGAATGGCTTCAAACTGACAGAGAGTAGATTTAGATTGGATACTAGGAAGAAATTCTTCCCTGTGAGGGTGCTGAGGCACTGGCACAGGTTGCCCACAGAAGCTGTGGCTGCTCCATCCCTGGCAGTGCTCAAGGCCAGGCTGGATGGGGCTTGGAGCAACCTGGGCTAGTGGAAGGTGTCCCTGCCCATGGAAAGGGATTGGAACCATCTGTGATTGCAAACCATTCTGTGATTCTATGATTGTTTATCCTTACTCTGTGAACAGCAGAGTTATCATAAGAGAGGAGAAGTTGCTATGAATTACTCCCACACTTCCCCATATCTCATCACGTCCTGTGAAGGGAACCTAAATAACCAACTTATACCTCATTGCAAGTCTATAAAAATTAAATGAGAAGAATTCCATTTTGTATCTTTATTCTGTAAAAAGATAATATGATCTGTGACCCTTACAGAGTGTCCAGAAAATGCTAAAGAAATGAGATTTTTTTTTTTCAGCTTTCTGAAATGAATTGTTATGGGCTGTAAAAGGCTTTTACATTTACGACAGGGTTTGTAAACTGCTGCAAATGGTACTCAGCCTGCTTGATAGTAATACTAAGGAACTGGACATAATAACCTAAAGTATTATTTAGTATTAAACTTTGTGTGTAGAACGAAAGAAATAATGGATATAATCCAAGCTATAATATTACATGTTGGATTTTCCATGCTTCCTCTTGTTGTTACATAATTTTCACTGTTTTTTGCAGATGGAATATTATGCCTCTAGTAAGCCTGGAGAAATGGAGAGTGTCACAAAGTAATTGAATTTCAAGTGTAATATTGTGACATATTAAAGATTGCAAAGCAGTGTTAAACATTTTACCCAAATTTTGAAACATTGTCATCAGTCTTTGTTACCAGCCTTGTATATCACTTCGTGAAAGAACTGGTCAGGCAGTGGCCAACATTTGTTCTGGTTAAGTGAAGTAATTATTCATACTTTGTTTCACAAAAAAAAAATAGTGTATTTTTGTATTCCTTCTTTCTTTGAAGATTGATATCTAATTTTTTTTCCAGTATTCAACTTATCAGCAACTGAAGGAGCAAAAGAAGTCGGAAAAATTCTTTAAAGTGCTGTATGACCGCATGAAAGCTGCTCAGCAGGAGATACGATCGACAGTCACAGTGAACACTATTGATTTGGGCAGTAAAAAGAAAGAGGATGATAGTGACCTAACTGTATCTGTTCCCAAAAAGAGAGGTAAGGAGGCTTCCCTGTAAAAGAGAGAAGAAATATGTTATATTGAAACCCCGTGTACTGCACCACTGATGCTATGTTGAGTTGATCAATAAGCTTTAATATTAATCATTGCTAATTTGCATCTTTCACCTGTTTTTCTCTAAATTATAGTCCATCTCAAGCTGATTACAAGGAATTAGCTTTGATGAAATCAGTGTAGCTCTGTCAGTTTGCACCAACAGAAGATAAAGAATCATATTTTTAGAGCAGCAGAATTACAGGCTGCTGCTAATGTAGCTATTTCACAAGAGCAAGTGTAGAAACTGATTTCCCACCCTGTGGTCCTTCCATTGTTCTCATCATTTATTGTATATGGGAGAGAAATAGTTGGACTTTTTGTTTTAATGTTCTCTTTCACTCTGGTTTGTGGTTTATTTGGAACATGCTATCCCTGCATGAATGTTGCTTTGATATTCTTTGTAAGTTGCCTAGAGGTCTTCAAAAAGTTAGACACCAACAAAGAAAAATTTGCATTCATTATTATTGTTTTCTTATTGTTTAATCAAATGAAGAGAAAGTGTGTCAAAAATGAAGGACAATTATCTTCTTTTCAGTTAAGGATTCAACCCTGCATCTGAAAGAGGGTATGAAAGGACAGCTAACAGAAGCGTCTTCTGCAACGTCCAAGGCTTACTCTGTGTATAGAAGAGAAATGGACCCAGAAGTAGATCTTATGGGCTCAGGAACAGATGCTGCAAATGCAGAAGAGAAGTCTGCAGAAGAAGCAGTCATGACCCCTGCCATTGCAATCATGCAGCCAATATTGAGATTTCTTCAGCTGCTGTGTGAGAACCACAACCGAGAGCTCCAGGTAGAGTGGTTTTGAGCTGAGGATCAAATGAAGTATTATAGGGGCTGGAAGTTCATAGTGGAAGAATAACACCCATTCCTGGCTTCTGGTACAGCATAGGGGTATCTAAAACGTTATTCTTTTGGTCCCAGGGATAAAATAATCCTTATCAAGAACCACTTGCATTCTCCAATTGAGCTTGTGTTTATGTCTTCAGAATTGCTTGGGGACCACAGCATAGTCACATGGAATTTAGAAGTGTCTAATGTCCCTGTTAGTACAGTTTCTGTGCATAAGTGGTGGATCACTTACCACCAGGCTTGAAGACCACAGGAAGTTCCTGGGCAATGTTTGGGTACTGCTCTTTTCCCTAGGTGTTATGATTGAAGACTTTAAGGTGCTACGTGTCTCCCTGCTATCCGTTGTTTTGGTAGAAATTACTGTCCCCATAGCAACCTTTGCAAAATGAATTTTCTGCAAATACACCTCAGTGCTGTGTCCAGCAGCCTCCTTTAAAGCAGTGGTGGGGGTGGTTTGAGCTAAGCTACTGTTCTGCACAGACATCGCCACAGAGCAGTAATGTGCCACCATAGCTGCACACCTGGGGGCCAAAAAGCTTCCAAGAGAAGGGGTAGAACAGATGGATGGGGGAAGATATGCAGGACATATATGTGACATCTAAGGCCAGTGAAGGTGTTTGCAAAGTTCACTTTCCTTAGCCCTCCTTGCTCTACTGATTTAATCAGATAATAATTCTCACTTGCTGCACTAAGGCCTAATACATTTTTTGTAGTGTGTGTACTTCAGTACCTGATGTACAATGGTCATAGGGTTGTACATTGTACCCTTTGATGTTTTCATGGGGAAAAAAATAGACTCTGTTTGACTTGATTCTCTCTCTTTCTCTTTTTGTGATTTTTGTTTTGGTGTTCCTTTTCTCCATCTACCAGAATTTTTTAAGACATCAGAACAATAAAACAAATTACAACCTTGTTTGTGAGACCCTTCAGTTTTTGGACTGTATCTGTGGAAGCACAACAGGTGGGCTGGGCTTACTGGGGCTTTACATCAATGAGAGGAATGTGGCTCTTGTCAACCAGACGCTGGAAAGCTTGACTGAATATTGCCAAGGTCCATGCCATGAAAACCAGGTAGGGCTCAAATAACCTCTGGATGCAGAAGAGTGAGCATGAATGTGCCTGGGTGCTTGTCATAAACCTTTCAGTGTTCTTAATTACATAAATTCACTTGTAGCTGCTGTGACTAGGCTTAACGTGTTTCAAGCTTTCATAAGGCCTGAGCAATCCTTTTGAACTCCAAACAGACTCTTCATGGAGGGGTTGTTTCTGTTCCTTCTGGGGAGAATTTAATGTCTCGTATCTGTGGGTTCATGGCTTAAACCTCACTTTGTGAGACTGGATTTGGAGTCACAGTTGTGGAAGTGCATTGCAATCTTGTGTTCTTCATTTTCATACGTTTTTCCCTTCTGGTGTTTATATAAGTTACTAACATTTACTTCCCTTATTTCACATAACTGCCACAATGTTTAACTTACCATCCTGCTGTAGTACCTAGTAGCATTTTACTTATGGTATCAGTAGTGAAATGGATGGGACTAAAGGCCGTGCTTCTGGTCTTCCATGCCTTGGCTGATGCAGTCTTTTAAAGTCACATAGCTGTGACTTTTGGTAGATGTCTCTTTAGTGCTGCGCTGAGGCAGGTAAAGCATACAGTTTCATGCTGCCATGTTTGGTCTGAAGAGAGCTGCAGTAAAGTTGTCACAGTGGATGAAACTGCAGAATTTTTACTATGTCTTAGCAATGGGAAAATTGTGGTGGGTGAAATTATAGAAGCAATCTGTTCTTTGAACTAGAAATAGCTGAAGAAATACATGGCATACTAATGCTTCTTTGTTAATGTGCACAAATGAAATGTAAAGTGCTATTATTGCCCATGCAGGGAATCAACCGCCTTTACTTAATACTTTAAAAACAAACAAACAAAAATCCTTTAGTGGACAAAATTTTGAACAGATCCACTAATGAATGGGAAAAACAACTGTAAAAAACAGAGTAATTACAGGACTGGAGATGAAAAAATTCGTTACAAGTTAACATGTTCTCCAAGTTTACTTGAGAAGCAGTGGAGGAACACTGATAGTGGAATGGAATTATTAGTGGCACTTTATTAATTAGACCTACATGCTGGAAAGTCACTCAGGATTTGAGTTATGCTTGTTTACACCAGCTGCAGGTCTAATTCAGTGTACTTCAGAGGCAAATGCCCCAGACCCTCATTTTCATTTTTTCCCCTCTATCTTTCTGGAAAACTTTTCCTTTCCTGTTGTTCTATGAACCTGCTAAAAGTAAAAAATACCATAGTCTTTTGTATATCTGACACTTATTTACAAGGCCTAGAAGGTCCAGGACCCCGTCGGTCATAAATACAGTTTTGAATTCCATGTCCAGAATTCCATGTTTATCAAGAAAGACAAAGAAGGACATTTTACAAGAGTAGATAGTGACGGGACAAGGGGGAATGGCTTCAAACTGAGAGTGGGTTTAGATTAGATATTTGGAAAAAATTCTCTACTATGAAGGTGGTGAGGCACTGGCACAGGTTGCCCACAAAAGCTGTGACTGCCCCATACCTGGAAGTGTTCAAGGCCAGGCTGGATGGAGCTCTGGGCAACCTGGGCTAGTGGAAGGTGTCCCTGCCCATGGCAGAGGGTTTGAACTAGATGACCTTTTACATCCCTTCCAACCCAAACCATTCTGTGATTCTATGAAATGTCCTTCTATGCAGGACACACCCAGATGCATGTAGATAACCTTAATCTTTGCTAACAATTCATGCTATAACAGTGATACTGATGCTGGTCGCTGAATGCAAAATAAGATGAGTGTGCAAATTTGACTCTGCCTACAGTCAAGCATATCTTTGATGTCTGAATCTGGCCGTGCTCCTGAGGGCTGTTGTCTGTAACTTGTACCACTGTGCCAGACCCTGCATGATACACTGGGGGCATATTTTAGCTTGCACCACCTTATTTTCCCATTGTGTATTTCACTACTGACAGTGTTGGGGTTAGTTCTGTACCACACAAGTCTCCCCCAGCACGTCTTGTGGCATATTTTCAGGCTGCTCAGCTTTGGTTGAAAGGTTCATTGCTGTTGCAAGGTCTTTCAAGTTCTGGGTCCTTCTTTTGGAAATTTGCTGATGTGCGTATTGTCTCCCTCCCTCTCTCCCTCTGGCTATCCTGTCTCCCTCTTTTTCCCACTCCTTCCCTCCTTCTTTCCTTCCCCCACCCCATTCCCTTCTCTTCTCTTATTTTGCAGACATGCATAGCCACCCATGAGTCTAATGGAATTGATATTATAATTGCACTCATCTTGAATGACATAAACCCTCTTGGCAAATACTGCATGGACTTGGTGCTTCAGCTAAAGGTACAGTATATGTAAATTTGTTTATTTGAATTTAAATAACAATAGAAGACATACCTATGTGAGAGCTCTAGGCAACCTGACATTTACTTAATCTTACCATAACATAAAATACTCAGCAGCCGTTGGAAAAAAAACATTGCAAACAAATTCACCTCAGCTTCTGAATCCTTATCAGGCCTTTTTCACAGGCCTGTTGACCCACTGCTGTGTTTGGGAGTATGCCCTTGGCTTTTTTTTAAAAAATCCTATCAAACAGGCACGACATAGCTAGCATGAAAAGTCTATACTGTGGGTGTAAAATCTCTCAGGATTGATAAATAGCAACACTGTACGGGCATGTAACAATTTTGGCATTCTCTGTATATCCTGAACTCTTAAAAATTACTTGAGAAGGAGATGTTGTGAAAAAGAATAATACATCAGATGACCTGTAATGTCAAATAAAGTTGAAAATAAGGTTCAAGTCAATTGTATTTTATTTCCCCTCTCACTGCCCTCTGAGGGGAGACACAAAGTGTAGAGTGTAAGGGCAAAGACTGGAGTTGGAGGGCTTGTAATGTAATTTTGTTCTGCATTCTGTGGAGAGTTGGATAGGCTCTCAGATAAGTTTCTCCTGCCTGTGTGCTGCTGCATGCAGAGGGGAGCTCTGCAGCTGTACTGTCTGCCAAGTAGGGTAGAATTTGCCCAGCAGGAGCCCTGGGTTGTTGCCTTTTCTTGCCTTCTAAATTAAATATTTCCATCACAGATGGTCTTTTTTTCTCCCCACAAACCAGCAAATACTTTGTGGTAGCCACAATGTATTGTATTGGCAATGTTATGAATGTCTAATAAAATAATTAATATAGCTATATGTCATATATATCATGTACAATGAAACATTGACTCAACAGTGCTTTACATATGATTTTAATAACTGTAATTACATTTTTGAATGACAGTGTAATTCAGGCCCCCCTCAAGAAAAAGTCATAAGCAGACATTGAACATGCAGGCAGTTCTTTTGAAGTCCAAATTCAGTCTCTGTAAAGATCTAGCTATATTCACTCCAGTACCATTTTGATTTGCCATTATCATGAAGCTAGCAAATTCTTGTAGAACATCTTTTCTTTGTAGTATTTCTTCATGGATAAGGTTGTCAGGCATTGGAACAGGCTGCCCAGGGAGGTGGTGGAGTCACCATCCCAGAGATGTTCAAGAAACTACTGAATGTGGCGTTTAGCACTGTTGCCCAGTTGACAAGGTGGTGATGAATCAAAGGTTGGACTTGGTGATCCTGGAGGTCTTTTCCAACCTAAATGATTCTGTGGTTCTGTAACCAAAAGTGGAGGTCAGAGACATTGCTGCAAGGACAGTGTGACCCTGTTCACAGGAGGCTGTCTGTGCCTTAGTCTTACAGAAAAAGAAAAAATTAATAGTGAATGACACCAGAGATTCAAACTGTGGGAAGTGTTCTGATTTTACAAAGTCACAGTGTCATTTGGTCTACAAGAGACATCTTGAGGTTATTTTGTCCAACCCTCCTGCTCAAATAGGTCAGCTAGAGTAGGTTTCTCAGGACTGTGTCCAGTTGAAACTCCGCAGCTGGAGACTGCATGTTTCAGCAATCTCTTCCAGTGTTTGGTCACTCTCGCTGTATAAAAGGGTTTTCCTGTGTTTAGATAGAATTTCATGGGTATGTTATCTTGTCTCTTCCCCTCTCATCGGGCACTGCTGAGAGGAGTCTGACTCACTCTTCTACATACCCTCCCATCAGGTACTTATATACATTGCTAAGATCCCTCTGAGCCCCCTCTACACCAGGCTGAACAGTCACAGCTCTCAGTGTCTCCTTGTGTGAGCCTGTATGGCTCCTGCATTCCCTTAATCATCTTCAGGCCTTTTGCTGGACTTGTTCCATTAAGTCCATATCATTCTTGTACTGAAGAGATCAGGACTGCACACAGTGCTGAGCCAGATGTGATCTCAAGAATTAGATCCATATTAAGAAGTTGCTGGGTTTTATTGTGAGTGGTGACACATTGAAATAATAAAGCACTGTTTACCAAGTAATTGACACTCTGTCAGTGTTCACAGGCAACTTTGAAGTTGCAAATGTACAAATTTTGCAGTAAAAATACAGAATTCAAAGTATATAAGCCCATACACTACACATACAAATAAGCTCAGACACTGTTTTCAGGGAACATTGTATGTTGAACTTGTACCCCCCCAACCAAAGCAAAGGCAATGCTTTGATATGATATTTTCCCATGCCATCTTAGTTTAGCTTGTTTTGCACACAGTTTTTGATGTGGTATTTAATTACATCTTCATGGAATCTATTTTCCAGTGGACTCCTGAATCATTTAGTGAGCATGGTGCAGAGTGTTCACTGAGTGCACAGATGGCCAGTGTTCTGCCTCTTTTTATTTTGAGTGTGACCCCCTGGCCTTCCTTAGTGACTAGTATTTAAGCCCCGGCACGCAGTATGACCTCAGTATCTGGCACTCTGCATAGTGACAGGATGAAGAGATGTTATAAGTCTAAGGGTGGAGTGAGTCTAATACAAGTGTCTTCTTGGTTTTTTGGCATCTTATTGTGCTGTATCTAGTTGCTTTACTCATTAACTTATTTTGCCAAAATTTTTATGAGAAGGTGAAATGAAAACCCAGGTAAAGAGAAATGAAGGCCAGAAGTACTTTGGGCTGTCCTTTTTGTAGCACCTGGAAACCAATTTTTCACAGTACTAATGTGTTATGATGAACTTTATACTGTGTTTGCCAAGTAATGGACCTCTTTTCCTCATTGGTATTTGGAAATATAAATCATATCCTCGGGTTTCAAAGCATGCAGAAAATGAGAAGTAAGTAGCCAAATGACCATCTCAATGTCAGGTGCAAGTGATCAGAGAGAAAAATACCCTGGAGAATGTGCCTGCCAGCTATAATTCTAGGCCATGATATGCCACTTTTCCTGAGTCAGTAGCAAAAAGCTGGCTGTTGATGGCATAGTCCTACCCACCTTCTACCTTTCCTTACTTCTTGGAAGCTGCTGCCGACTTCTCTCTGTACCCAGGGTTGTCTGCACTGGGAAATAGCTTCAAAGGCCTCCTCCCCTATGAGTGAATAGACCAATGCCTTCCTCCACTGTTTCCTCACCTTCCTTCTCAAGCTACCTGGAAGCCTGTCATGTCCTTTTCCCTTCTCCTCAGTCTGAGATCCTACCAATGCCATCACAACTGACTTGACATCCAGCTCTTCCAAACAGCACCCTGTTAGAAATCTTAAAGGTTGCAAGCTACAGTCTGACCAGACCTTTCCAATGGGAGGTCCTGATTTGACTTTAAAGCAAAAGGAAAGGGAAGCTATGGCAAAACTCATATTTCCTTCTGCCAGTCCCAGTTAGGTCTTCTTTTCTCATCTTTTAGTCTTTATCTCATTCTTGTGTTGGCAAGCTCAGGCTTCTGTCTCCTGGGTTCTCACTCAGTTCCCACTCAGTCAAGGTCCTAGTTCCCCAGTTACATACAGATCTTTGTTCTGTTAATGTACCTTCCTTCCAACTACTCCGTCCTCTTGCAGCTGACTTCTCATCCTTCAGTCCTCCAGTTGGAGGTGTTCAAACCTCAACTTAACACAGCCCTGGACAACTTGCTTTGAGCACGGGCTGGGACTGCTTGAAACCTTAGTCCACAGGACAACCTTGAGTGCATGATTTTGTGATCCAACCTGGAAGACTTTGTTATTCTGTGCCCAGCATAAAAAAAAACTCTGTGGGCTTTTAGCTATGAAACTAGCAAGTTTCTGCAGTATAGTATTCAAATTATAATTTACAAAATGCCTCTGAGTTGCACAAATTTGCCTGGGTTTCCCTGGAGACTACAACTTGTGTGATTGTTATGTTGGCCACTAGTATTCTGTATTTTCAGCTCTGCTATCAAAACTTGAAGATACAAAGGCTGCTTAAAACACAAGTTGCTTGAACATGTAGAGAACATCTTTTTTTTTCCTGCCTCAGTCCCAAAAGCAGCTGATCCGTTTTCTTCAGAAACTGCCCATACTAATTGTCTGAGGCACACCCTCACTGCAAGAAATTTCAGTTTGAATTGTTGATATCTGACAATAAGCAGCTGAGAATGAGGTGGTATGGTGGGTTGGAAGTTTTCCTGAACCCTACCTATTACCTTGGGATTGCTGTCTGCTTGCAAGGATTCAAGCAGCTCCGTCAGTAACGGGGAATGATGAGGGGATGCTGTGGCAGGTGAACCAAGGCAACTCTCTTCTGCCAGAATGCAGTCAAACTGCCAAAACCATTCTTCCTTTCCTCTTCACAACAACTGATTTAACTGGAAGGCAGACAGGTCTCTGTAGACCTCACAGCAGCCTAGAGCTTCCTCACGAGGGGCAGCAGAGGAGCAGCACTGATCTCTGCTCTCTGGTGACCAGTGACAGGACCTGAGGGAACAGCATGAAGTTGTGTCAGGGGACGTTTCCGTTGGATGTTAGGAAACTTCCCCCAG